>NC_040883.2:2582232-2709732 GCF_900634795.4 Betta splendens | reverse complement strand
GGTAGTGCGAGCGGATGTGCTGTCCCAGCATCACCTGAGACTGGTCCTGCAGGTTCTCCACTTGTTCTGGGTCTTTCAAACCTCGGGTTTCTGTGGAGCAGAACACTATTCAGATGAACTGGACTGAGACGGATGTGACAGAATGAACGGCTCCGGTCCGTTTCTCACCAGGCTTGAAGAGCACCACGGCCTTCAGACACGCAAACTCGGTGGGGTCCACGGCCAGAGACTTGAAGCGGCCGAAGGCCTCCTGCAGGAGGCGCAGGTCCAGGCCGGTGTAGCTGCTCTTGCCCTGCACGCCGGGGCAGAGGTCGGGCAGCGCCAGCAGCGGGCAGCTGTCCAGCGGCAGCGACCACTGGATGGCGCAGAGGAGGAAGAGCTCGCTCCACGCCTCCTCCAGCAGGATCACCTGCAGGAGGAGAGGGCACACGGAGGTCGTTTCCACAGCTCGAGGCTGAACTTTAGTGGAGCGAACGGCAGCCAAGCGAGGCCACGTCTCACCTGGTCCCTGAAGGGCAGGTTGGAGAACACGGGCAGGTTCTTGGCCCACTTCACGGACATGAAGAGCAGCCTCGCGGAGGTCTCGTACACGTTCTCGGAGCTGGACGGGTACAGGGCCATCTGATACTCCGACGACGCTCTCTCCGGCTCGTTGCTGGTGACGTCAACGTTTTCATCAACTGAAACAGAGAAGATGAAGCCGAGTCAAGGATCCGACGGAACCCAAGGCCGCTGCTCCTGACCCGGACCGGGTCCGGTGACCCACCGTCCTCAGGCTCCAGCTTGGCACAGGTCTCCGCCGTCATGAGGCTGGCCATGAAGCGGTGGTTGTTCTGGGGGCTGACGCAGCGCTGGGGGGCCGCGGAGGAGCTGATGGACATGGACGACGTGATGTGGGGCCACGTGATGACGGAGCCGGCGGAGGACGAGGAGGAGGACGAGGACGAGGAGGAGGAGGAGGGCTCCCGCGTGGTGGCCAGGTGCTCCTTCTCCGGGTCCACGTCGATGGAGTCCAGACGGACCTGGGCCGTGCTGCGCGGCTGGCGCTCGTTCTGCACGGCTGGAGCGGGCAGAGCAGCAGAGCGGGTCAGACCCCCTGCGGTGCGACGGAGCGCCCACAGACGCGTTCACACACTCACCGTCTTTGTTCATGCCGGCCTGCAGGCACTTCTTCAGCCGACACGCCTGGCACTGGTTGCGATGAGCTTTGTCCACGGGACACAGGCCCGTTCCAGCCTGGCACCTGGAGGAAGAGGCAGAGTCAGTGGAGCTCCAGGCGAGCGCGCGTGGCCCTAACGAGGCCCAGGGTTGAGCCCATGAAGCCCTGACGAGCTCTTGCCTGTAAATGAGCCTCCTCCTCACGCTGCGCTTGAAGAAGCCGCTGCAGCCGTTGCAGGCGTAGATGCCGTAGTGTTTGCCGCTGCTGGTGTCGCCGCACACTCTGCAGACCAGCGCCGGGCTCAGGGCTTTGCCGGGGGCCGGGCTCTTGGCTGCGGGTCAAACACAGGCGGGTTAGAACCGAGCGCGGCTCGACCCGGCAAGACACGCTCAATAATAACACGGCTGCTAAAACGGTCATTTAGTAGAAGACGATGAAGTGGAGGCAGATTAACAGATGAAACCAACACGGCAGTGGAACTAATCACAACATACAAACACATTCAGACACAGAGTTTGTGTTCTACACATTTGTGCATGTCTGTATAATGTGAGTAAAAATCATGATCGCGAGCGCTCACCTCCTCTGCTGTCGTCAGTCCCACCACTGCCCGTCGACTGCGTCGGGGAAGACGACGACATCATGGGGATCTTCGACAGGTGATCCTCCATCATTTTCCAGGAAAACGTCTCCTTGACTAACGACTACTGTAAAAAAACTCTTCTTCTTCTTCTTCTTCTCTTCTAAGAGGCAACGCGCTGACGAGCCAACTCAACGCTCCCTCCCTCCGTCTGTGCTGCAGCTGAAACCCTGGCGAGCTGCAGCGAGCCTCCGTGGGGCCTCCGTGGGGCCCGATGGGCAGATGGCAGCCGAGCCTCTACTGTCCCACAGGCTGCGGCGCGGAGATGGTGACGGAGACGGAGACGGGGACGGGGACGCAGACGCAGACGCAGACGGTCGGGGGTCCTGACACCAGCTCCAGCGGACACT
The DNA here is from genome assembly GCF_900634795.4 of Betta splendens. Classification (NCBI taxonomy): domain Eukaryota; kingdom Metazoa; phylum Chordata; class Actinopteri; order Anabantiformes; family Osphronemidae; genus Betta; species Betta splendens. The sequence continues at coordinate 2,707,583 of NC_040883.2, read as the reverse complement.
TGTTGCACATGCTCGGGGTCCGTCACAGTCTGTGGGTGCTCCTCGGTGGCAGCTCCTCAAAAGGGAGCCCGGGGGGTGGAGGGGGAGGATTAGCCCCGAGCGCTGTGTAAGCACCCTGCTCATTTGTCATCCTCTTAATCTTTACTGTTCATCTACTGGATCAATCAGTCACATTGCCAGAACGCCGGTGCTGCTCGGACCACCGGACCCAGACGCAGCAGCGGTGCTCCTCTGCGGCTGCCGTGCAGAGCTGTAACCTTAGACCGGGGCCCGTCCGGCTCCGGCTCCGGCTCCGGCCGCCGGCGTCTGCTCTGCCTTCATCACTCAGCGCTCCTCTTCGGTATCTGCACGTCAGGTGCCTGTTATTATATTTACTGGACCCACCTCCTCCTTTCTGGCCTCTAACTTCCAGCTCCATTTACCCCCGCTGTATATTTGATCTGTGTGATTGCTTCATATTCATAATGACCCCAGTGTTAGCGGGGCGGCTGCCTATTAGCTCGCGTTGGGCCCTTTATGACAACTAGAAACCACCGTCTTCCCTTTGGCCGCTGAGAAAAAGGTCAGACAGGCAGTAATATAGAGTTTGGAACAGCCCATGTAGATGACTCTAAAATTGTTCATTCACGTCTCATGTATTATTAAGAAGCTGGAATCATCGTGTATGTGACATTTACTTAGGCAGCACAAGCTGAGTAAATACACGTTGGGCTAATTTAGTCAATATGCACCTGACAAATACCTCTTGTCCCTCTTTGACCCGTTGCTCCTCTCTCTCCTCGAGCTCCAGATGTTCCACTGCCTTTAACGTAACAAACGTGGCTCCAGTGTTTCACGGTCAGTGTTTTGTCTTGTACTTTAGCAGCAGAATCCGCGCGATGAGCAAAATTAGCGTTAATGTCAGCAGATTTGGGCTCCGCGACAACAAGGCCCCATGATGGGTGAAAAAACAAAGTGGAAAGCAGTTAAGCAGATTAGAGCGTGAGCACATTTTGTCTGTGCGGACACCAGCCGCCGCCGACACAAGACTGGGGGCAAGAAACGCAATTAGCTCCAAAGATTAAAAGAGCAGTGAAGACACCCTTCTTGAGGCATCTTTAGCCATATGGTGGCTACCTCTTCATCCTTGGCCAGCACACTGTTGACCTTTGTGAGATTTACCAGTTAATTAGTCTGCTGAGGTCAGGCTTTGTGCTCGAACTCACCCAATTACACGCTGATTAGGGATGTGGACACAGAGACGTCTTCCAGAGGAGACGCTGCACTTACACAAACCTGCTACCAAACACATTTTACTTTGAGCTCATTGTTCCACTGGAGGTGGATCAGATCCGCGTTGACGTGATGACGGAACCTCCTCCTGCTACTGGGCTGGAAATGAACAGCACATTCCCATCGTCGCTTTGACTGACACCAGCTCGGCTCAGAGTTCTTCTCCCAAACAGGCTCGTTCTTGAATATTCTCGCCCAAAGAAAATATGCTTTCACATTTTTTGAAATTGGGTTAAAACTCTTTATGCTCCAACAGATTTTTCAAAAAATCAAGAATGATGAAATAAAAAACTACCTCTTTAAACTTATACCCAGATTTTTCCTCCCAACAAAGTGAAGGCTGAAGGTTAGAATCAATTCTCCACCAGCTCTGCTTCATGTATTATGCAGTTTAATTTAGTTGGACTCTGGTTTTAATATGTGATGAGGAACAGGACCCTGTGTGTTATGCCTTTATTGCACTAATATTTATTGAAACGGCTCATTATCCCCTCAAACACTTAGAATGTGAAGTTAATAACCTTCAGGAAGTGACACCTGCTGTGGGCGCGTGGAGCCGTTGATCAGATCTGCTCTATGTTTAGAACATGACTCTGACCAATCAAGTGTGTGCGTTATCGCACTTTACATAATATTAATAAGCCGCGGCGGTGACACAACCACGTTTTAGGTGAAGACTTGCTTACACGAGCAGGTTATAGATTATGCCAAGACAAACAGATTAGCATGAGAGCAGCCTCGCATGAATTCAAGTAATGATTAGAGACGCTGTGTTACGTAATGATGGGAGCGCGTCGCTGCTCAGAGTTGAATGAGGAACCACATCTGGAAGCATCTTGGCAGCTGCACTAAGAGCTGCAGCACCTTTGGAGGTGGACGGTGGATGATGACTGCACCTGTCTGCTTCCATCACCACCCTTCCATCCACTAACCTTGTTGACCTGAGCAAACACACACACACACACACACACACACACACACACACACACACACACACACACACACACACACACACAGGTGACCAGCGTCACCGTGGACTCAAGCAGGGTGGAGGTGGACGGGTTGGGCTCTTAAATCTGATCTGGCCAGTGCTGACCACGGCACATCAGCCCTGCGTGTGTGTTTGTTATATAACAGCGTGATAAAGCTGCCTCTGGGATCTGACTGTGGACGCTGAGCCTCTTACCTGCGTCAGGTGGAGCGCTCTGGCAGCATCACAGTAGCTTCATCCCTCACGTCACTCATCTCAGCCGAGGTTGACTTGAAAAACACATCACTCTGTCAGCACATGCTCCTTCATATGAACGGCGTTTGAATTATTTATTAACATACAGCCATACATATATTTTACACATGAGAGGACTGTGGCTTTCTTACTTGTAACTGAGGTTCATGCTCTGTGGACCATGAATCCACTTATTAGCTCTCTCCATATTTCCATCCCCTCCCCAGGTGCAGGAGCCCTGAGCCGTTCCGGAGTCTGTACAGATGCACAGTGTGCGTCCAGCTCTGACCTAGATCTCTGACAGTAAACAGCTGCTTCCTAAAGCGATGCCGTGCTGCCATCAGCAGAATGCTCCAGAGAGATAAATGTCAGATTGGACTTCAGCTGAGCCTCTTGATGCAGATCAGGACCCCGTGGTTTGTTTAGGAGATCCGCAGACACTTAGCGGCCAACTGTCGGCGTTATTGTTATTTTTTGTTTCCAGAACCTGCTGCAGAACAAAGCGAAGCGTCCACAGAGGCCTCATCTCTGCTTCAGCGAGCATCGGATGAGTCTAACAGACGACAAATACAGTTTTAAACGCCACACGTCAGCACTGCGGCAACTTACATCTAATAGGGGAGAAGCTGTTCACACATTATTATAGTGAAGATACTAATTGGCTCACAAAGCACTGGTCCTGCCAAAAGGCTCCAAACCCACAGAGATCCAGCAGACCTGAGAACAGGAGGAGGCCCAGCCTGCCGGGACCACAGGGCTTCTCCTGCAGCCGTCAGAGGCTCCTCAGCAGGTTCACCTCCCTGACTCCGTCTATCATCGCTGTCCTACAGGAGTCAGGATGTGAGTCCAGTTACTACGACTCAACATTCAGAGCCAGGTTCCATGGATGGGAGGTGAAATACTCAACAGAACGACTAAAAGAAAGATGCATTCATGCTGCATGAATGTCAATGAATGAACATTCATGCATGTTGTAATTGAATTTGTAATAATTTCTAATCCTACTGTATAATGTATGGAACGATGCCGACTGGTTTCAGCTTTTAGCTTTGACCACTGGCTCCACGTGAATCCCCCCGCTTTCTATGCATTTTCTGTGTTAGATGAGTAAAACAAACTAATTAGATGCAGGTCTGGCATATGCCGATCACTCACAGACCTAATTTACCACGACCGCTGCTGCGGATTAGTTCTGATGACTTTAAATTAGATTAGGGCCCCGTGGAAACACGGAGGAAGCAAGACGATTACAGCAAACGAGGTAACGAAACGAGCATTGTTATTTTATGGCTGTTCTGTTTCAGCAGATGGAGCGAAACACTTTCAGCAGAAGCGTTAGCTTAACGAGGTCCAGTTCTGAGAAATATGAAGAAAAAGGGTCATTCTGGTTCTTTTGGAATTATGGAGTAAAATCACTGTTGCTTCGTGTCCAAGCTAGTTATTGTAAAGTTTATTGTCAATAGAAACGACAGCTTGTGAATGAATAATAAACTTCATTTTTAATGACATGTAAAGAACAAACAGCTTTTGTGTGTGTGTTTACCATCCACTTACTGCAGTAGCTTTAACCGGGCTCTAATTCCCCCTCAGCCGTCACCCTGTGGCTCATCTACTGACTGCTGACACAGCCATTACTCACCAGTGTAAAGCAGCTCTTTGGTTCGTTAAGGCCCGGTGCAGCGTCGCATGTTGTTTGGGAGGAGGTCGAGTGCAAAGGGTGAGGCCAATGAGCGGCGGGGATTAGCAGCAGCCCACCATCTGCCACCCAAATAATAAGCAGAGTGAGGAAATCAATGGCCTGAGTAAATATCAGAGCGAGTGCCTTCTTCAGGATCAGTCCAGGGATCCAGATCGGAACAGAGGATTTGATTCTTCTCAGTACAGAAACGACCCAGTGGTCTGCAAGTTAGCAACCTTAGCAACCAAGAAGCAGTGAAGGGGCTTCATTCTCCGCTTTGCTTAGTGTCGCACCGTCTCAGCTGCACATTTCAGCCACTAAGCTCTCCAATCTGAGTAATGGTCAGATGTATTGTTCCAGAAACAGATGCTGCTCTGATGAGTCACACAAACAACGTGCTGCTAATTAAACAGATGCTTCGCCTGGCACACGCCTCCCGCCTTTTAATGCATCATATTGTTTTCTAATCGGCTCAGCCATAATTAAAACAGTATCTACATTCTCTCTTTTGAACTGTATCGTGTACATAAGCCCAAATCTCCAACCGCCCCAATCCCAAAGAGAGCCATTCATTTGTGTGCAGCAGCAAACGCCGCGCGTGTGCTGCCGTCATCAGCGGCAGCAGGAGGATCCTGACGGAGCCGAGGTCACGGGGGGGACACGTATTGTCCACCCGCCGGGTGTGACGCTGCAGGAAGGTGTCGGTGGAGGATTAATGAGCGGAGGCACATGTCAGGCAGTGAGAGTGTGGACGGGAGCGTGAGCGTCAACCCGTCAGGCGGCTCCTCGGCGCTGCTGCGTGACCGGGAAGGCGTCAGCGCAGGGCGGATGCAGAGGAGGGGACACGCCCCCCCCAACAGGCACATCAGTGCACAATCTAATAAATCACCAGCGGAGAAGTGTTCCACGGTTCTCATTCACGCTGCAGGACACGTCCAGCTCGCAGCTGGGACATCATTCAAACACATCCATACAGTTGCAGTAGGACAACTTCCTCCAGGTAGCATCTTCAGCAGGTTTGCAGTCGGCCGCCGTGTAATCAGGACGGGAACCCGAGCTGTCCCTCATCATCTTGCTGTGGCCCCACTCATTATCTTATCTCCCATTGTAACCTGCTGTAATTCCCCCTCTCGTGATAGATGATGTGGCTGTCTGATTACACCAAGACAAAACCCCCCCAAGATCACCTTTCCCTCCCGCGGCCAACTCAGTGGGCTCCACGGGGACCGATGGAGAGACTGGCAGGGGGTCGGGAGGCCGCATTGAGCTGCTTCTCATTTCTGAGCAACTACATATTGAAGAGCAGTAATGAAGTAATGTGTTTTAATGTTCATGCTCAGATGTTCTTAATTAAAAAGGACAATCCTCATGTAGCTACTCAACAAAGTGCCTGCGATAAGGAGCTGCGTGTGGCGTGGCACAAAAGCGGGGAAGAAAGCGCAGGTATAAAACATTTAGACCGAAGACTCTGCGTCAGATCGTGTCGCCGGCCGGTGCAGACAAATCAGAAAGGGAACCTGCGCTCTTTATGAGCGAGACAGTGAACTGGTCTCTGCACGCGGCAGGTGGAGACAGATGCCTCATTATCCATGCCAGCGGGGACAAAACAAGCCCCGGCCCCGAAGCCGCCCCCCCACCGGCGCTCCGTTTCCACCCGCTGACACCGGGCCTCGCTCATCTCTGACCTCACCGAGCGCAGGTCACACGCGGAGTCACATTAAAGTTTCAGAGGACCCAAAGGTCCCCGTCTGCGGCGCTAACAGCAGCATTGTCCCGCTCCCCCTCACTCAAAGAGACAGGTGTAACAGGGCACCCCCTCCTCCGGCCGGGGCCGCCCCCCGGGGCCGCGGATCCAGTGGCACCCTTCAGATCATCGCCCGGGTGTCTGCGAGCAGAGGAGGATCCGCCGGCAGCTAACGCCGTGTCCGGGTGCTTCCAGAGGAGAGCGGCGTGCGGGAGGTGTGGGATCAGCCTCAGATGATGGGATTGTCAGTGAGACAGCTGAGCACATTAAAGGTGCAGCCTGTCTAAAGAAGCCGGCACACGATGCCAGCGCTGCCCACTGATGATGATGATGACGATGAGCTTCAGGCATTCTTATATTAGTAAATGCATAAAAATGTCTCTACAGTGATTAGTTTATAGGTTTGTCTTATATATAAAACCATAAATACACAATATCTGCATCACCTCAATAAAACATTAAAGTCATGTAAATATCAGCCTTAAACTCTAATTACGTTCCATCTGTACCTAGTGTGTTAGTCGCTCTCTGCCTGGTTTTCTGAGTAGGAGTTAATCGCTGTTAATGAACATGTGGACTTTTTTGGAAACATTCCCTTTGATTGTTTTAGGTTTCGAATCCAATCTGCTGCGAGTGTCCAGGCGTCCTCTGGCCACATGCTGGTACAAATAAGATCATATTTATCTGGGATTTCTGGATGTAATACTTTGTGGGAACAATGACAGCACCTGTCCTGCTTTGTGGGAGCTCTGTCGGCAGCGGAGGCTGTAAAAACACGACAAACACCAGCTGTTTCAGGCTGGTTGGTCTTGGCTCTGGCTCCACACAGTACAACTGGTTGTTCTCATGCTTATGTGACTGTGACATAGAGATTATCAGACTCCGACACGTGAAGGGGATGTGCTGCCACCTGCTGGTTACTTCGTTATGTGCTCAGTTTATTCATCTCAGCCTTTGGTGCTTTATGGTGACTCTACAGCGGAAACTAAGCAGGTTGTGAATTATAATGAATTAAAAAAAGGTTCTGAGTCTTTAAAACCCCACAATGCGATTTGATGAGAGCTTCTTTTGTGACTGCTTCACACTAAACAGCTGTTGAAACAAACAGAAACTGAGAGCTTTGACTACGTGTAATGTTAAAAATGACAGTGACATTCATCCAGTCTTCAGCTTTTCATCGGCTTTGCTCAACTGTCCTTCCAAACCGACGCCGCAGCAGATAAAGGAACACGGTGACATTGACGAGGAACTGAATCAGGCCAATGGAGGAAACCCCGTAGTTCACGTACAGGAAGCCGCCGATGGTCGGGCCGACCGTGCGGAGCAGCGCCTGAACGGACGAGCACAGACCCAGCATGGTGCCTGCGTGAGAGCAGAGGGCGGGATGAGCCGCGGGTGGTGCAACAGCCCCCCCACCACCACCACCCCCACCACCCGCAGGACGCGCTCACCTGTGTCCGACGACGGCACGCTCTTTGTGAGGATGCTGTCGGTGATGACGTTGAACACGCTGAGCGAGAACATCATGGGGAGGACGATGAGGCAGAACTGGAACACGTTCTGCATGTAGGCCTGAAAACACATTAAACCATGTGGAGGTTTAGAGGAAGAGGAGCGGCACGGCGTCCAATCACAGGCCGCGTTTCATCCTCGTGGGTTGAGATTCACTAAGTTCCTGCAAATGATTGATGGTAAAAAGGAACCCGGTTGCGTCTGTGCGTGTGATGCTGACGGACCTGAGCCAGTCCCACCAAGGAGGAGACTCCGATGGACAGGAGCAGCAGGAAGCTCTCAGAGTATCTGGCCGTGAGTCGCCCGATGACTGCTCCCTGAATCACCTGACAACGTCTGAGCGTTACTGACGGCCTCCTCACAGACGCTCCACCTCCCCGAGTTCTGGGCCGCTTACCATTTGCACGATGCCGAAGTAGGCCATGAGGTAGCCGTTCTGCTGCGGCTGCAGCCGGAAGAACTCCAGGGCGATGATGGAGAACATCACCTGGAAAATGCCTTCAACAGGGAACAAGAGTGTTCTGTTCAAACGTGACTTCGTTTCCGCCAACGCCGTGACCAGAAGGAGGAACTCACCCGACGGCAAACCTGCCACAACCTTCACAATAAAAGTCGGAGTCACGCCTGGAAACGTCATCAGTCTCATGATCTCTCCCACACTGAACACGGACTTGTTTTTGCTCTCAGCTGTAGCAAAATCCAAAAGGAAGAACAAACCGTAGCTGCATCAATCGCCTCCAACAGCAGCAGACGAATGTGTGCATATTAATAAAAGCCCAACAGTTCAGGATCTGCCATCAAACCCTTGATCATCGCATCAACAGGTGAAGCGACCGGGTCTCACTCTGAGGGCTGGTTCCTGCAGACTTGGTGGTTTTGGGGATGAACTTCAACACCAGGACTAAAGTGAAGGCGCTGCCCGCCGCACCGCAGCAGGCGGTGAAGGTCTCCCTGGACCAAGAGGAGGAAGCAGCATGTGACGAAAACAGAGCCAACATTCAGCATCTGCCACCAACCAGCACCACTGAGGAACGAACGCACGCCTCTCACCCGGAGCGCGTGTTGAGGTGTCCGCCCAGCGTGGAGCCCGCGATCATGCCCACGCCGAAGCACAGACCCAGCTTGGACAGAGCAGCGGCCCGTTCGTCCGGCGCCGAAAGGTCGGCGACAACCATCTGCGACGCTGAGGACGGACAAAGCAAAGGCAGTCAAGCTGTAGCGTTTGAATTTGGGCTTCGCTGGTGGGAAACGTAGAAACCTCGACACCTATTCTCAAGATTTAGATCCAACTGGTTGAAATAGTCCTCATTTGGCTGAAGGTTCGCAGGAACAGTAGCTGGCAGATTTATTGCTCTAAAATCTGAAGCCCATCATTTCCTTCTAATTAACCACATAGGATTCAAAATCCACTACAGTTAAAAATCCTATCCATATTGTAATTGGCACCTTTTGTTGCCCAGAAGTGTGGTTTATCTCTGGGCTAGAAGTCGTGAAGGAGGTGGCGCTCACCAGGGAGGACGTGCATGAAGACTGCGGGGATCTTGTGGATGAACAGCATCGCAGGACTGTCTGCGACGGCGAGCAGCAGGAAGAACACCACGGTGGAGGCGCAGGACAGAGACAGAGCGACCCGAGCCCCAAACAGGTCCGCAAACCTGCGCGAAAGACGCAGAAAGCGCGGTGAAACGCCGCCGGCGCGGAACACGCGGGCGTTCGCTTCCTCACCTGCCGAACACTGGGCCCCCGAACAGCTGGATCACACCGACCGTGGTTTGCAAATAACCGAACCACAAGGTGTCAAAGCCAAGTCTCTTTGCCAAATACTGGAAATAATTAAAGAGGAGAGGAATAATTAGAACACAAAAGGTCGTAAGAACCAGCTGATTCTTTTACTTTTTTTAACTTTACTGTACTGATGTGTTTGTCAGAACTATGAATGCACGGAGTGAGCGGAACCGGATTTTACTTTTTACGTGGTGACACGTTCACGTTACTGCTCCAGCGGTTCGGGTTCCGGGTGCTTTCACTTCACCGCTTCCTGCTCGTACTTACTGGAGTTACAGAAAACTGCAGAAACATCCACGTGATGTCCAGGGCGGCGATGACGTAAACGACACGGATGGTTCTCGTCCTTGTCGCTTGGTCTGCGGCCGTTTGTGAGGAAACCGGATCCGCGGGTGTTTTACTTCTCCCACTCATTCCGATGCCCGTAGAAAACCCGTGTTCGGTAACGTTGAGGAGCTGTCACTGCAGCACAATGAGCGGTGACCGAACCCAGGCGGCTCCTACAGCCTCCGGACACGTGAACTCTGCCGCACATACGACAACCGAGCCCGACTGTACTTTGGAACCGAGGCCACGAGGAGGAGCTGCTTATGTCGCCGTTAACTAGTTGTGGAAACAGCAGCACGCGCAAAGTAGAACACGCGACGTGTTCGGCCGAAGCAACGTTCAATAAGTTGGACCGGGAAATCCGGCCGATCGCGCTTCAGGGTCCGTAAAAGCGTATCCCACCAGGAAACATGGAAGTTTGCCAGTGGTGCGTTCACGTTCGGCTTGGTCATTCAAGCATCCCTGCATCGGTCACTGCTGATCACCTGGATCAGGTGTGTTCAGTAAATCGGGCTGAAATAGACAATCTCAGATGAGCAATAGCCTCTTCACTAACGTTGTATGAAAATAGCAGTGGTTGTTATAAGTCTCTCACAAAACCTGAAGCACGAATTGAGTTGAAAGATTTAAGTCTATGAATCATTAACAGAGACCAGCGAATTCAGGTGTGACATAAAACAGGCATCAGGTGTAATTAACGCTATAGGCGCACGTTCACAGCTCGCACTGAAATCTCAGCATCCTGAAATCATTCACGTTATATGTAAGGCGGCAAAGTAGTAAATGATGCAAATAGAGTTTCTCCTATTTGTTTGGTCTGCGACAGTTTGACGTATATTGAGCAAGATACCGCTCAATGTGCTTTGGAGCAGAAATCATGAGGAGGAGCTACCGGAGTCTGCCCTAATTAGTTTCATGCGTCTTATTTTGAAATCTTAAGGACCTCCCCCCGGAAGTGTGCTCCATCCTGTCGTCCACATCCACGGTGGTGTGTGTGTATGTGGGGCTGGGGCAATGTCAGACGTGCTCTCTGGTTTGTCACTTTGAGTAGCATTTCTTTTATTGTTAGCATGTACGTGGCACAAAACACTGCGTAACTATGCAGATCCTCACTCCTCACGTTTACTGGGCTCAGCGCCATGGGGAGATTTTCCTCCGGGTGGAGCTGAGTGATGCTAAGGTAGGTCTGTGCAACATCCGCCCGGCTGATCGCATCCTTAACTCACTCCGAGCCCTGCATTGTTCCACGTAACGCGTCCAAACACCTCTGAAGTTTAATGTAACGCTAAAGTTAGCTGTCAGTGTTTTCCTTAAGGCAGAAGAACTTCAAGCTGTTGCTAAAACAAGCCTAGCCTGTTAGCTAAGTGCTAACGAAGTTAGCTGCAGTAAGACGGTGACTTGCAGTAACGTGTTGTGTTGATTTGATTGGACTAAAAAAGCCAGAAGCCGCTGTTTAGTACACGCATAGAGCGATTAGAATGTTACTGTTATATGTTATTTGTTATCATCATGTTGTTTGTCGTGAACGGGGTTAACTGTCGCGTTAAGTTTGAATCAACAAAACTACCGTAGCTTGTGCAGGGTTAGTATTGACTGACTGCGACTCTGACAGGTTCATATCTAGATAATCAACGCGCGAAGTGTTGCTTCACACAGAAACTGTCAGGTTTGTTTTTATCAGAAGCTTTAGGTGAGTTTTGTTTCTCCCAGAGCCTCGTGTTTAATTATTTATTTAGTTGTGGTGGCTGCATGTTTGCATCTGAAACATGAAAAACAGGTTCTCCCCCATCTCCGTCCCAACGTTTCCATGGCCGCACTTCTGTCAGACACATGTCTCATGAAAGATGCATGAGTTTAATGGTAGTTCTGGATCCTGTTTCGCCTCTTAGGAGACTGAGTACATGCTGATCAGAGAGCAGCTGTCAGCTCAGGATTTGGCCCCATTTATGTGAACTATAGGACCGATTACATGTAATAAACAATATTTAGGACATTCAGCTCATTAGCAACACAACGTATTACTGTTGATTTACATGATTTACATTTTCAGAAGAAACCAACTGGTTTGTGACTATAGCCTTGTGTTTGTGCCATTCAGAACCTTGACATCAATCTGCAGGAAAACAACACGCTTCACTTTAGAGGTTGGTGATTAGGATTTTTTCAATGACTTACAGTGTACAGGTGACAATAATACATAATGCTGTCAATATTGTTCCACAGCCCTGGGTCACGGAGCTAAAGGTGAAAATGAATACAAGTTCAGTTTGGAGTTCCTGGAACCTGTTAGACCTGAGGTATTTTACTGATGTATCAACAATTAACTAATTAATGATTGTAATAATCGAATTTTATGATTTACAAGAAGATAAAAAGTACAATTAGCCAGTAGTAACTATATCTCCACTTACATACGTATAAATGTACCTCTGTGCCCCATGGCAAACCTTAGATCAACCATAAGTCCACCCAGCGCCAGGTGGACATCAAGGTAAAGAAACGGGAGGAGCGCTGGTGGGACCGACTGACTCTGCAGGAGAAGAAGCCCGTGTTCCTGGCTCCTGACTTCGACCGCTGGCTGGATGAGTCCGATGCTGAGATGGAGCTTCAGGCCAAGGTAACAACTGGACACATGTAGTATTATGTTGTTTGTGAAATGCTGGTAAAGAAGTGTTTGCAGAGTGGGATCTGATGGTGTGATCTTGTTTAGGAAGAAGCAAAGATTAACAAAATAAGCGTGGAGTCCAGAGTTCGACAAGACCGTGAGTTACACTGAGCTATTCAGATGCAATCACGAACCAAAGCTGTTGATTTTACAAGTCTGCAATAAGTGAACTGTAAGAAATCTCATCCATTCCTAGCCTACCTCGGGCTGAAGAAGGGCTACCTGTTCATGTATAACCTGGTGCAGTTCCTGGGATTCTCCTGGATCTTTGTCAACATGACAGTCCGACTCTTCATTCTTGGTCAAGGTTTGTTTGTTGCTACACGGAGGAGGAGATGTCTGCAAAGTGTCATCAACAAGGTTTAATGTGGAGCATGAAAGGCTGGTGCCCCGTCTCCATGCGGTGCGTGGCTTTTCTGCCTCCCTGTCTGGTTTGTTTGGTCTATGGAGACATTTAATGGAGACCTGTGAGTGAGCTGAGGCTATGAAAAGGAGCGGCTACGTGTTCCCTACGTTAAAGCCAGAATTGGCACGTTGCTAATGACTGGTCTGACCAAAGGAACATTAGCTCATGATATTTATGGAATAGATTATAATAATAATTACTGGACAGCAGTTTTTTGGTTGTTCATGGAACATAAGACATTACCACAATTAGCACAACACACAAATCAGACACATGGGGTCCAGAGCCCACGGTTGGAGAGGGCTGTGTTTTTGTTTGTGAGGTGTTCACAAATGAGCTCAGATGAATAGAGACAGGAACACAACGACACAGCAGGGATTTGTTTTGCAAATGATGAGGTTTATGGATAGTGGTTGATACAATGTGCTGTTTAATGAAGTCTGTGTTCCTGTCGTCTCTCTCGTCCACAGATTCGTTCTATGACACCTTTCACACCACGGCTGATATGATGTACTTCTGCCAGATGATGGCTGTGCTCGAGATCATTAACCCCTTGTTGGGTCTGGTTAAGACTGGGTTTTTCCCTGCTATGATCCAGGTTTGAGCCCTTTGTGACTGCAGGCAGACAGCCCAGTGTTCGTCTGTTGGAGCCAGTCTGACGTCTCTGTCTGTTCCCTGCGCTGCTGCAGGTGTCCGGCAGGAACACCATCCTGTTCGTCATCTTCGGGAGCCTAGAGGAGATGCAGAACAAGGCCGTCGTGTTCTTCGTCTTCTACCTGTGGAGCACCATTGAGATCTTCAGGTCAGCTCAGAACCCCCCGCATGTTGGCGAGCGCGTGTTGATGTGTGACATCACGCCCTCCTGCTGTTCCCCAGGTACCCGTTCTACATGCTGGCCTGCATCGGCACCGAGTGGAAGCTGTTGACGTGGCTGAGATACACGCTCTGGATTCCTCTGTACCCTCTGGGGTCCATAGCTGAAGGTCAGTGACCAGCTCCTGTTCACTGGTGAGCCCGTGGTCCAGTACGTGGGTTCTAATGGTTAGTCGGTTCTGCTGTTGCCAGCCGTGGCGGTGATCCAGTCCCTGCCCATCTTTGATGAGAGCAGCCTGTTCAGCCTTCCTCTCCCGGCAGTGATGGGACACTCGTTGAGCTTCTCCTACGTTCTGCAGCTGTACCTGGTCCTCATGTTCCTGGGTGAGAGCTCTGCGTGTTTCACAGGCTCATGTGTCGTATGCAAAGCTGTAGGACCGTGTCAATACTGACCCACGTGCCTCTTCTCTCCAGGACTCTTCATCAATTTCCGACACCTGTACAAGCAGCGGAGGAGGCGGTACCGATCCAGGAAAAGGAAAGTCCACTAACTGGTCAGCACATTTCTCTGGAACTGCTGTTTACTTGAAGACGAAGCATCTGTTTTTCCTCTCGGTGTTTTTTTTTTTCCTGCGTTCGCACACTTGATATTGAAAGACTGGTGACGTTAGTCCTCCACTGGTTGAAGCGTTCACCTCCAAACCGAACCCTGAGTCCTGCTGTATCCAGCATCTGCAGAGCGGGCGTCAGGGTGACGCCGCGCTGCTGTGGCTTCGACTGGTATCATGTATTTTCTCTGATTGTCCGTGTTCATCAGCAGGTCTATTCTTTAGCTGCCACTTCCTGCATATGCACAAACCTTCTTTTTTTTCTCTGCTGGTGAGAAAGTGTTAAGACTCGTCTCCAGGATGAACATGTAGAATAAAGCTGGAGTAATTTGGATCATGGTGGAAAAATGTTGGCAAGTTTTGTCTTTAAGTTCAAGGTTCATGTCTGTTTGAAAATCATTTGCTTTGATGGATCCTACTGAACATTGTGTTAAAACCATGGTGCAGTTTGTTCTTTTAATGTTTCAATCGTTTACCTCATAATCTTGTGATTTATGTGTTTAACAAACCAGAAAACCTGTGATTCTTTGTATTTTCAGAACACAGGATACTGAGCAGCTCTGAACTGGGAGCTTAAACTGGGTTTGTTGGTTTGTGAGGCTCAGAGGAAGCAGTCACAGCTCAACATGCAAATTACTGTTGGGAGGAAAATGCTGTAGGTGACTGTTGTCAAACAGACCTTCACAGGTTTATACTGGTGCAACTGAACCTACGTGTTCCCAGTAGGAGGCAGCTGGTGGGGTTTGAGAGGTGACGTCGGACGTCTCAGTCTTCTGTTCATGTCAATGTGGCTGTTTCACATTTCTTATCTTTGGACCTTGACTTTATTACTAATACCTGTGCTGAGTTTTATATTGATTTGCAGTTTGTTTTGTGGATGAAACCGGTTTTCACAACCACTGCTCCCAAAGACAAATAAACAAATAAGCCTCTATTCTGGAGGTGTGTCTCGTATTTGCCATTAAGTGAGCAGCTGCACTTCAGTGACAAACGTCCCTCTATAGCAGACGATGAGTCCGTCTCAGCTGCACCTGAAGACATCCAAATTTGAATTTGATCTTGGCTGCAGTTAGATTTTTCCAGGTTTTTCCTCAGACTCACGTTCATCCATTCTGTGCACTTCATTTACTTCGGCAGGAGGTGCTCAGTGATTGATTCCCCTCCTCTCATCATCACACAGGTCCGCACAAATGACACACTTCTCGACCTTATTTGCACATTTTAATGACACAGGCGCGTCTCAACCCAACTTTTACACCCAAGTATCCAGACGTCCAGCAATTGAACTTTTTCAATTCTTCCGATGAGATGAGATCAGCGGCTCCACTCATCAGGCCGCAGACGACCACACCCAGAGTTCTGGACCGACACGTCACCTGTCCGTGCACCAGGCTCCGCTCTCGGAACCGCCTCCGTTTGGGCGGAGAGCGACAGAACCGGCGGCCGCGACCAGCACCGCGCGTCGATGGCGCGTTATGCGCGGACGGGAAGGTGCGAGGCGTTCGGCCCCTAATCCGCTTAGCTGCATTATGCTGAGCCTCGCTCCAGCCCCGACATGCGGCGCGTCCTCGTAGCTCCCCAAAATCCGGAGTCAGCATCTCTGCGTCCGTTACGCACAGCTGGAGCGGCGGTCCGCGGCGGCCGGGGACCGAACGGGCTCTACAGGTTAGTGCCGAACCGCCGGTACCGGCACACAACCGCAGCATAGACGTGGTCGCGTCCGCCTCGTTGTCTTCGTTCGTTTAATCATCGTTGTTTTTGTGCGGCGGTGAATGAATGAATGAAGGTTTGCGTCGCTGCTGCGACGAATAACTCCGCTAAATAAACAGCATAAATCATTTTGCCTTTTATTTTTCATGCTCCGTGGATTCAGCTTGTAGTTAATTACCGTTTGATTACGTGTGCGTTTCATTTGCGCCCGACGCTGCTGCGCTGAACAACATCTGAAGCGCTCATTGAACGAACGTCGCTGTTTCGACGCTTTTAAAACGTTTCCCTGCTTTGCGCGTGTTCTGTGAGGCAATGCCTGTGATTATGTAGCCATAGTAACAGGTGGCTGACTGCATCTCCCATCATCACACTGGCTGCACATCTGGAACAACGCACAGACGCAACACCCTTTTCTCGTGCTTTTATTCCTGCTTTCAGTCTCTCCACAGGTTGAAGCGACTCACAGTCAAAGATGCAGCGCACTGCGTTTACCTGTGAGAGCGTCTCTGCCCGTGGGACCGGTCGACCCCAGAACCGAGCTGGGCCTGCGACGGAGTAACCATGCACCCGACTTCACGTCCTGTCAGGAGCTGAACCATGAGGGCGTTAACGAGGCGCGCGCCCCGGAGGCGACTGGGGCGCAGCCGCGTGCTCTTCTTCGTGGCCGGAGTCCTGCTGGGCTCCGTCTACGCTCTGGCGCTGAAGGCCAGGCTGCCACGGCCGCGGGCCGAGGCGCAGACGGGCGGGGCCGAGGTCGCAGAGGTCACGGCCGCAGGGCCGAGGGCGTCCAACGGGTCCGAGGGGGCGGCGCCGCCCGGCGGCACCGAGGTGGCGCCGCTCGTGGTCACCAGCACCAGCGTGGAGCGCTGCGTCTACGTGGACCCTCAGCCTCCAGAACCGCGGACGCCGCCGCCGCCGCCGCCGCCGACCGCCCCGCGCCCCAAACCGCCCCCCCCACACAGGAAGGGCGAGTACCCGGCAGACATGTTCTCCGTGGAGCAGCGGCGCCGCGGCTGGGTGCTCCTGCACGTCCTGGGCATGACCTACATGTTCGTGGCCCTCGCCATCGTCTGCGACGAGTTCTTCGTTCCGGCGCTGGAGGTCATCACCGAGCGGCTGCAGATCTCGGACGACGTGGCCGGCGCCACCTTCATGGCGGCGGGAGGCTCCGCCCCCGAGCTCTTCACCTCCCTGATCGGCGTCTTCATCTCCCACAGCAACGTGGGCATCGGCACCATCGTGGGCTCGGCCGTCTTCAACATCCTCTTCGTCATCGGCATGTGCGCCATCTTCTCGCGGGAGGTGCTGCACCTGACGTGGTGGCCGCTGTTCCGGGACGTGACCTTCTACATCCTGGACCTGGTCCTGCTCATCGTCTTCTTCCTGGACAAGATGATCCTGTGGTGGGAGAGCCTGCTGCTGGTGCTGGGCTACGTCAGCTACGTGGCCTTCATGAAGTTCAACGGTCCGATCGAGCAGGCGCTGAAAACGCAGCTCAACAAGCACGCGAGCGTCGTCAAGGTGTGGAGCGCAGACGAGCCGGAGAAGGTCAGCGGCGCTTTTCCCAGCATGCACTTCTTCAGTCACATCACATTTAGCCGCTCCAGTGTCCTGAACGTGAGCGTTGAGGGGTTTGTACCGTGACAGGTTCTGACAAACACAACGAGAAGCAGTCAGAACAAACAGACCCAGGCTCCGCTCCCTCCATGTGCATCTGTGTGCATGAGGGAGACGTGGGGGTTGTGGCTGAGAGCAGGTGACGGCCGGTGTTTGTGTGAGTGCTTTGATGCTGAAACAGAAAGGAGTCCAGGTGTCACAATGTCCGGCGCCGACGGAGGAGATGGAGAAATGTTCCTGCTCTGAGGCTCATTTCTGTGGGTCGGCTGCAGACCACGCATACAAATAGAACTAATATCTATATCATCTCATACATAAGGGTTCTGTAACAGAAACGTGTCAGAGGATTGATTTCTAATCATGTATTGTTCTATATTTATCTAAGTTGTGACCTGCTGACTCTGGTTTACAGGATGGTGAAGCTCCTCCTCCTCCTCCTCCTCCTCCTCCCGCTCCTTCTGCATCAGTACCCGAAGACAAATCCAAACCAGAACCAGAACCACCTCAGAGCCCGGGTCAGCGCTCCCCTCCGTGCACCAAACAGCCGTCGGAGCCCCATGAGGACAAAACCAGGCTCCGGGTAAAGAGGCGCCTCGTCGTTCAGCCGCTGCTTCCTTCATTCGCAGCCGAATGCTGACGTTTGACTCCGTTCCTCAGGCGCGTCCCGTCCTGCAGCGCGGCGGCAGCACGGCCTCCCTCCACAACACCTCTCTGCGCAGCACCATCTTCCAGCTGATGATCCACACCCTGGACCCCCTGGGGGAAGGTAACGACCACAAGCAGCCATTTTAGCAGTAAAAACTTAAATCAGCTCAGAAGTTTAGTCAATAGTTTGTGTTCTAGAACAAATGTTAAAATGAGTTTAATTTCAAGTGGTCGTGATTCTGCTCAGTCCGGTTCTGTCGCCTCCTCTAACGAAGCGTGACGACCTTGAGCTCGTCCTTGAACTGACCGGGCCATTGTTCAACCACAGCTGATCCCTAATCAGCTTTTGAATATAGGCTAATAAAAGCTGGCTAAGAGCCGGCCGTGCAACAAGCTCTTTATCCCTTTGGCTGCGCGTTGGTGGGAGCGGAGGCCGAACCTGCTCCGTGCAGCTGGATCGGCGCCGGGCCCATCCTCAGCGCGAGCACGGAGGCCCAACACAAACGACTCCATCAGGGTAAAAAGTAGACGCATGAATGACGCTGACGTGAACGCGGTGCCTGGTTTCCTTCCAGAGGCCGCTCTGAGAGGGACTGTTAAAAACGCCGGCCAGAGGAAAAGCAGATTAGGTAAGAGCTGCAGCCGCGCTCGCCTCCACGTCTCCTGCGGTGTCTTATTGTGATGCAGCGCTGACGTGGAGGCTGTCGCTGGGACAGGAAGCGTCAAGTCAGGTTCCGGCCGTCACACGTGAACATAAACCTCAGTGTGTCTCCGTCTGCTCGTGTGCATGCTGCTGCTACGCCTCGTCCGTCTGTGTTACGAGTGGCCGTTTCTCAGTGGCTGCTGGAGACCTGCAGCTTTGAGGTGTTGACTCTCATGTGTGTCTCCAATCAGACATGTCTTTTAACGGCGACGTGAGGATGGAGCGAGCAGCGCAGAGGAAAGGTAGGACGCTGCTCTGCTTCTGTCCCGTGAGTCGGCCGCTGTTTGTGTGGAGGTCAGTGTTTGTATGGTGGTGAATGAACCGTGTGCTGGCGGGTCGTTGTGACGTCTTGACCTTTGCTCTCCCACACACTGGCTGCTAAGAGATAATAATCCAAAACTACAACGCAGGAGATCAAGGCGCTCAGACGATCGCTGATGTCGGGTGACTCTCTGCTTTGGGCTCTTACGGCGGCAGCTCGTGACCCGTCTCTGCTAGTGGCCCGTGTGTGGGTTCAGACGCATGCTCCGGTCCGTGTCCTGTGACTTACTGGACATTAGACTTGTGTGAGAGCTCCTTCTCTAAATTGCAGCGAAGAACAAAGTTAAGCCTCTGAACGTCCCAGTCACCGACAAACCGCAGAGCAAGTGCCGGGACCGCACGGGAGGTGAGTAGATGCAAAAGACGATCAGAGAACAGATCAATAGTTACCAAAACCATTTTAAAACCTTACAACAAGTTAAAAGCTCCTTTCTTCATGTACGAACTGAACAAACCTGCTGATTATAAATAAAGTAGCTTGGAAGTGTTGGCATTTGTGTTTGAAAGTGGGAGCTGGTGTGAACGCAGGAAAACGATGACGTGCTGAAACCGATAGGTTTGACTGCACAGCTTGGTCCCGCGTTGAATTCAGCGTTTTGTGGCTGAGGTGTGGTTGGATCAGAGTGAGATCACTCCATGTGGAGCATCCTTAAGCTCTGCTCCTCATCACCATCAGCCGAGACGCGCGTCTGGAGGACAGCGACGCCCTGCGAGGCCTCTGATTGGTCGCGTGCCGAGCAGAGCACGTCTGCAGCGAGTCTCAAGGGTCCTCGACGCGTCTGAATCCATCAGCCGGGGATTAACATGCATGAGTGTTTATCTGCACACGCTCCAGTCACTCCCAGTAACGCTTCAGACCAACACACACTAAACGGCTTCACCTGGTTTAAATCGACACTATTTGTCACAGTACAGCGTAGTGTAGTGTAAAATCGAAGGTCCGGAGCGTTGCAGCACGTCTGTTGTGTTCTCTTCCCGTTCCTCCAGATGACAAACCAAAGTGTGACCAGGCCCCCGCAGCATCCAGTCCTGGAGACGCCGCAGCGGAGCCGTCCACCTCGCAGCTTCCTAAGACGGAAACATCAGCAGAGAGGACGTCCGACAAAAACCACCAAGAGTCAAAGGCACAGATGATTTCCACTCATTGGCCTCAATGCGTGGTCATAGTTCAGTTGCACTCAACCTGAATCCTGGTCTCTGGCAGCTGCTTCACTCGTGTCTCCCGTTCTCCAGCCGGCAGCAGCGGCCTTGGATCCAGAGGAGTCTGAAGACAGCGCCGAGGACCAGAGCGACGGCAGCAGCAGCAGCGACTCCAGCGCAAGCGAGGACGACGAGGGACAGGAGGCGGAGGCGGAGGAGAGCGAGCCGCTGTCTCTGGAGTGGCCTCGCAGCAGGCGCAAACAGGCCACGTACCTGCTCCTGCTGCCCATCGTGCTCCCGCTGTGGGTTACGCTGCCCGACGTTCGCAACCCGGTGAGCTGCTGTGGCGCCGCTTCACTGACGTCCACCAGTCATGACCTGTGTTACACAAATGACAGAACCGCTTGTTTTCCAGGAGTCCAGGAAATACTTTGCCGCCACGTTTGTTGGCTGCATCCTGTGGATCGCGGTGTTCTCCTACCTGATGGTGTGGTGGGCTCATCAGGTCGGCTCCGCGGACCCGACGGCACCGGCCGCTCATTCCCTGCTTCACTGTAGTGCATCTGTGTGACTGCATGTCGTCATTGCAGGTGGGTGAGACGGTGGGAATATCTGAGGAGATAATGGGTCTGACCATCCTGGCAGCCGGGACGTCCATCCCCGATCTCATCACCAGCGTCATCGTGGCCCGGAAGGGTCTGGGGGACATGGCCGTGTCCAGCTCGGTGGGCAGTAACATCTTTGACATCACTGTTGGGTGAGTGCTGTTGTGTTGGTATCCAGCGCCGCTCCACAGACGCTGCAGGCTCTCAGGTTCTCGCTCCTCGCCGCAGGCTGCCGGTGCCGTGGCTCATGTACACCCTGTCCCACCACGGCGAGCCGGTGACCGTCAGCTCCAACGGCCTGTTCTGCGCCATCGTGCTGCTCTTCCTCATGCTCCTCTTCGTCATCATGTCCATCGCCGCCTGCCGCTGGAAGATGAGCCGGATGCTGGGCCTCACCATGTTCGTCCTGTACTTCGTGTTCCTCGTCCTCAGCGTTCTGCTGGAGGACCGCATTCTTACCTGTCCCGTTTCTATCTGAGCAGCGCTGCACTTCATTTACTGCACACATGCAGCAGCAATACGGGAACTACAGCGTTTTATATGGTCCGGACCTGCCACATAGTAGAAACTAGACAAATGATGGAATAGATTTAATGTTAAGGGAAAAATCCACAGTCCCATTTTCATGTGATCGGTCCAAAAAGTTACTACCTGAGCAACCAATACGATGGACACCGATGCTACATCAGTGTTAGTGAAGCCCATCAGGTGGATTTATGTGCTTATGGAACGCTCTGGAGTTGTCCAACCATTGTCTTTTCTTACTGTAATGATAGAAGTCACTGGATGCAGCCTTAGTTTAGTTTGGTACTGTGGTTGTGATCGTTATTCCTACAACCCTCGGCTCTATTCAACCACCCCAGTGTTTATCAATGTTCTGTGCGTGAGGTTAAATCTGTTGCATCAGGTCATCGTATCCACCAGGTGTCACATGTTATTGTCTTGTTAAATGCTCTTGTTGGACTGAAGTGGATGCAAACATGTATCACTTATTAAAAAAGAATCCATATTTAAAGTTATAATTCCATTCTGCAATAAAAATATTTTTTTAAGCATGAACGAAAGATGTTGGTGTTGAATAATACTGACACGAGGTGCTGATCATAACCATCCACTGTTTCCAGGCTGCCTGCTGCTAGTCCTATTAACAACAACAACAACAACAACAACAACAACGCACCAGTGCTTTAAAAAGACAAAGAGGAAACCATTTGTCTGAGTGACGTTTTATTTACAGTTACAGAACTCAAGGTCCAGTTGATAAAACGAAACCTTGTCTAAAAAGCCTTAATGTGCGTGAATAAACAGGTATAAAATGAGATTTATGCAAAGGGTAAGACCCATCCAGTCAAGCAGGTTTTCAGCCAAAGTAGTGAAGCTCCATTTTAGAGGTGAAATACAACAGTCATTTTCCATTTCACACACATGGTTGAGATTCATAGGATCTGCAGTTTAAACTTCAAGCCCTCCTTCAACCACTGGATCGGTACAACATGGTGTTTAACGGACGTCAATTGTTTTAGCTACTACACAGAGCAGACGCTGATCCAACCACCGTGGACAAAACCTGGTCTAAAAGGGTACGTCTCTGCTGCACCATTGCTTTTTACAGAACCTCCAACTTATCTCATCAGATACTTGATGGTAAAAAAAGCATTTGCCTCCAAAAATTTTTGCTTTAGTTTCAGAGAAAGGTTTTGAATTCTTCTGTTGTCACCAGAAGCTGTCATAATTCATACTAAAGAAGCAGATATGCATACAAACATTGTAACAAGTAAAAGCCCACATATGGATTTTTTTTTTGTACAGTGACATACAACAGAAACTTCTATTCAATCTGAATAATGACGATTATGATCCTATAGACCAGGGAAAAAAACAAACAAACAGAAAAAAACAGGTACAGTAGGTGAGAAGGGTCGACCTGCCACAGATAAACTCAGCTACTGTAAACCTGGACGTCTCCTCATCGCAGCAGCACAGTTGGTACCAAGATGAAGAACAGTGACATGTTGCAAATACAGCAAACATCCTCGTCTATGAGGCGTTTAGCCTCGGTTGAAATGAAAAGAATTTTGTAAACAAACTACTGTTAGGTGAAACTAGAGCTCTACTGTGGCAACTTCACCTTAAGGTACTGGACTAAGATTAAAGGCAACTGATGACTCGTCACTACTGGTTCATTTCATTTGTAGAAAATGACTGATTGATTTTAAGCATAACTGGCATCAAGGTTGAATAAACCGTGAAACTATCAGTTGTGAAAGTGCAGATTCACTTTGTGGAGCGACTACTCGTTGCAGCTCTGGTTTGTTTTCAGTCTTTGGATGCCTGACGTCAAAGCACAGAAGCCTGGTTCTAATTGAAAACGAACACTAAAGTTGTAAACCTCCAACTTTGCCTCCACATGTAGGTGCTAATGAGCAGTGGGTGGTGACGACACCCGGCCACAGGACCGAAACACTACAATATAATAAATAAAGCCGATTTGTATAAATAGACTTCCAGTTAAAATATTCTAATATTAGTCTTCATATAATGTATGACTATACAATATGTTACATTAAAAACGCGTATTGACATTTTTGTATAATTTTAAGGATTTTCATATAAACCAAGTGAGACTCACTCAACACTGCATGAATTGGTGTCTATGAACGTGTGAGTGGTGCTTCCATTATGAGTTAGTTTAGGTCTAAAACTACTATTTGAGCTACATAATGCTGACTGCAGTCAGCCTATTCATTTTCATCACTTACAGCCACTACTGTAGTAAATATTCACAGTCTTCAGGTTTCCTGAGCTCGTCTTAAAGCGTTGATGTGGATGGAGAGAGATCGTTGTCATGTGTGAAGGTGTGTGTGTTTACAGGTAAGGCTCTCCAAACGTCCTGCGACACTCCATGACGCCGGTGCTGGGAGGGCGGTCACAGTTATGAGTGAGCTTCACCAGTGTCGGTATGAGCCGGTCATACGCCAGTTTATACTCGCGATCAAAGGCATCTGAGGGACGAAGACAAAGACTGATAACACACTCAGACATTTGTGAGGATGTCAAGGTAAAATCCTTTTATAAAAGGACAGGTCAAATATAACAGCATCAGCATCAGTCTATAAAATCACTTACCGATATCAATGTTATCTTTCCCCAAAGCCACCAGCGATAAGAAGAGAATGTCTCTGTACAAACTCCTGCAAAGAAACAGGAGCTCAGTAAAAGGACACTTCTAAGTGAACTGTCAGAACAGGAACTAAACTGATTCACCACCGTGTCATTATGTTTTACAGGCTGGAAGTGGAACATTTTGATCAAACTGGTAAATAGGAAACCTTTGTCTCTTGACTCCGAGCGTCTGTCCCAGGAGCTGAAGCAGCTGAGCCATCGGTCGGCTCACGTCGTTCCTCTGGATGCTCTTCACTACACTCTGCAGTACGTCCTCGCTGAACGGCCTCTCCTCCTCTGGGACCGGCCGGGACAGAGGGTAACCCACGTCTATCCAAACACACAGACGTCATGTGGAAACTCTTAACAGACTGAAGATGTTTCTCAGCAAAGGCATTTTGCCAAAACATTACTGGAGCTGAACACTGACCACTGATGAAGCAAACCTACACCCAAATACAGGACTGTATTTGATACAAGCACGTTCCATGTCAACAGTGCATCACAAAATCATCATCAGAATTCACGATGTACAAAGACTTTGGCTCCATAGACTGTAAAGCCAGAAAAGAACGAGCTTCGACAACAGCTTGACGACACCGAAATGCACGAAGCAAGCACAGACAGAGAGAGAGCACAAACGACTGATCTGTGGGAAGAGATGAACACTCACTCTCTAATAACAGAGTACAATTAAGCCCTGGAAAACAGAGAGCAGACAGAGGCTGTTAGCACACGGATTAGTCGACTCCCAGGAGGAGCCGGATGCCTCCACACCTTCTATACTCAACAATTACTGCAGACTGAGCGGGGGAGAAGAGATGGCAGCAAAAGTCACAGAATAAAGCTGCAATTTAAATATTAGAAAATTAAACTTGCTTTTTATTTCTGTTCTGAAGTAAATAAAAAAGCTGAAGTCAAATACTAATCAATTGAAAACATCTGTTCCCAAACCTTTGCATTGCCTAGCTTTACATTTTGATTCCGTTGTCATCAGCTGTACACAACCAGTGAGTCAGGAGTCAGTAACTGGTCTGTCCTGCAGACAGAGGAACCAGTATAACTTACTATATGTATTCCAGAGGATGTAGAGAGGCTGGATTGTGTCCTGATGTAACTTCAGGTTGTCCCACAGGATCTGGATCAATACATGTTTACTGTCCTCCGACATCCAGTGACGAGGAACCTGACACAAGATTGACAACAGTGTGTCCTTGTTTGTTTAGGAAGTCCTCACAACTTGAGTTTTTTTACTTTAATCATTGTCCTGTATTTGTCCCATCTATAGAAAAACAAATTTGTCTCCATCTGACCTGGGAGTCTGTGTTGCAGTGCTCAGAGGTGAGGATCAGACCGGGCAGGTTGCTGGGGAGGTCGAGCCGTCTGAAGTACCAGACTAGGTTCCAGTAGATGATGGGATGGTGGTCCACCATGTCGGCCTCTGTGATCACCGGGTCACCTTCGTTCTCCAGCAGACTCTCCAGCTCCTTCCACAGAACCAGAGGGCTCAGGTAGGGAACCGTCACTGGCTCTGGATTGTGGAGAGGCCACTCCATACTCAGTGGATCCTTGGTGGGAAAAGAGAGGGAAGTTTAAAGAGTCAATAATCTGCTGTCAAACACCTGCCAAGGAACACGCGTGTAAATGCCTTTGCGACGTACCACGGTTTCACTGAGGCGGCTTGGCAGACTGCCGGATGTTGGCACACAGCAGCTGGGTTGTGATGGTTCGTCCATGGGACCAAAGGCACTGACACTGCGGGCCATGGGCGCTCTGTGTGAATCCGTGCCCTGCCGGTGCTCTGTGGGGATGTTGATACCTTGAGCCCTGGTCAGTTGAGTTCTAAAAAAAAAAAAAAAAAAGCAACACATACAGTCAGCTCTAATTTGTTTTGATTAAAAGGTGAATGTTTCCGTTAACCGGGCTGCTCATCCCTGTTACATTTCATAACACTACAAGAGCTTTTATACAAGCATGTGACACCCACTACTCCTCATACAGAGCTTTGTACGGATCATCTCACCGTGCTCTTTTACTAAGCAGATGGGCCAGCTATAGTAGCAGGTCTCTGCTTCAAAAGTATTGCGTAATCAGACAAAGTATAACTGCATGAACACAAGCTAGAAAAATGAATCATATATTACATCTGGAAATGCATCAGTAAGGCAGTAACGACTATTGCAATTAAATGAACGATATTCTGAGGAAGTACCGTCTGCTTGCTGAGCTCTCCTGGACAGTAACCACAGGGGAGGGTGGGGACACAGTCGTTGTCGGACAGGGTGTGGACAAGGTGGATGTCCCTGTGTCCAAGCCTGTGGAAGCAGAATATGATGAGGTCACCACTTCATCTCCCGACGGGCTGCCCTTCAGGAAAAGCCTGGAGACAAGATAGAATGTCACGAAGGACAACTTTAATGGACAGAACCTAAAATCCCTCTAAAACAATGCCTTTGCCATGCGTCTACCTTCCAGGTCCTCGCATGTCCCTAATTTCCACGTTGAGAAACGGCAGGAAGGGGTTTCCGCAGAAGGGGCAGGTGGTGTTCAGGTTGGAGTCATCTGCTGTCCAGCCAGCCATGATCTCCTCGTCATAAACCAGGCAGTCACATGTCTTACAGCGAGAACAGCTGGAGATCAGCAGCTAGAAACAGACAGACAACGAAGGAAAAGGCTGGTTTGGTCATTCTACATTAATTATCTCAATTTGATAATACTACAGTATAATATATCCACTTAAGGTGGTTCACTACTTTACTTCACTCTTTGCATCTTGTGGTGTTACCTCCATAGCGTAGTTATTGAAGATGCTTGTGCTGCTGGTGTAGCATGAAGAGCCAAGGTCTGACTTCTCTGGCAGAAGGAATCCAGGGGAGGACAGGATACATCCTGCAGGGGTATGACCAAAAAGCCAAATATGCAGTCTTAATAAAAATTAACAGGTCCACACGGAAAAACTTAATACCATCTGACTGGTATTTGGTAAATGTAACAGTCAGCCACTAGTCCTGCTAAACATCAGCTGCAGATTACTAATCATTAACAGATAAGCTTTTTGTTTTTACATAAATGTTTTAGAAATATTTTAGCAAAAGATTGTTAAAAAATGCTAGTTGTCAAAGTTAGTACTGCTTAATTTTATATTTAAGTTGAAATAGAATCGTTTGTGGAATTGTGGAATTTGTTTATATTGGAAAGAAAGCTGCAGTTGAAGTTGCAGAGATGCAAATTCTGCAATTGTGAGACCAGATCATTACTCACACTTACCTGGTACCTCACATGTGGGTCTCCCAGGACCAGAGCCTGGAGTGGGGCTCTCCACGGTGCTGCGGAGTGGGCTGTGTTTAGGGCTCCTGTGTGGCCCTACAAGGCCATTCCTCTGTGGATAGACCACAGAGCTCTCCAACGTCCCACATTCGTCCTCATCGAGGAGGGAGGAGCAGTCTGGATCACCCACGCCATAGGAGGACACACTCAGGCGGTCACTGGGAGCATCCTGATCAACACAGGACAGTGAAGCATTTGGGACCTTACAGGTGTGTTATTTTGAATACACAGAAGATGAAGTGTCAGACCCCAAGAGGCCACAAGATGGCAACATTACAATACATTAGACTCCTGCTTTAGTCAGAGTCATATTTTGTAGCAAATTGTACACAGTGGAATAAAGATAAAGCACAAACACGGTTATTTAATACAAATTGTTCTACATGTTAGTCGCTAATCACCAACATGTTAATGTAGTCCCATTTTCTTTTAATTAAGTACAGTACCTTGGTGGGTGTGGTGTATGTAGCGAGACGGGAATACCAGCGGCTAGCCTTCTCTGCCACGCCCTTCCCAGCAGAGAACACACTGGTTTTGAACACATCCAGACTTGGAGTGAGCAGAGTGTCCAGACCAAAAGAGGAGGAGGAGGGTGAAGGTGACGCCAGGCTCCTTCTGTCCGCCCTCTCTCTGTAGGGGCTGGGGCGAGGGCTGGGGCTGGGAGTGGTGCTAGAGCTGTGAGACGGTGGGGACGACCACCGATGCGGGCGGGAGATAGGCTGCGAGGGTGAAGGCAGGTGGTACGTACGGGAGCGAGGCACTCCAGCAGCGCTGAGCGGCGAGCTGTGGGGCAGACTAGCTCTGCGGGGGATGGAGTGGGCGGAGCCATGGAGGAGGGTGGGGCTGGCAGCGTCCTGTAGGTCCAGACTGGGCGTGCGGCTGCTCAGAGGGCTGCCCATGTGGTTCATATAGCGCTCGATCTCCTTGGCCAGGTTCCTCCCGGTGCTTGGTGTCCTGGCCTCAGAGTGCGGATTGTCATTTTGCTCTGTTGTTTGTGCCGCCAGCAGAGATAGAGGATCGTAGCCCATTTCGATGCCTGTGCGTTTGACAGCTCCTCCTGATGTCACCGTGCTTGTACCACTGTAGCTGGCACTGCGTTCAACGGGCTTCCGATTAGATGTATTTAATTTATGGGTGTTGACCCCAACCTCTGAGGATGACTTGTCCAAATCCAGATCCTCAAAATCAAAAATGGCATCTGTATTGCTTCCATCTTCATCACTGGAGTCACGTCCTTCTTCCTCTTCATCTTTGTTCTTAATTCCTGCCTCAGCAACCGCACTCTCTAACCCGCCCAAAGCTAGAGAATGAGGCCTCTTACTTTTTTTGGCACAGGATGCAATCTTTCCATGGCCATCCAGGTTTCCTGCTATCTTCTGAGGATCGGTTTCACCCTTGTTCATACCCAGGCTGAGACCAGAGGAGCCACTGCGTCCCCCTGTGTCAAGCCGGCGGTCTCTCACACCCTGCCAGTCCATAGAAGAGCGGCCGCCTTCAACAATCTCCCCCAGAGCACTTTTATGTTTCCTCAGCAGACTGTTGGTATGGACCTCTCCAATGTCATCCAGAGATGAAGTAAAGAGAAGACCTGCAATGTGGCCTGAAAGAGAGTTAAAGGAATCGCTTTAAAAGCTGAACTAACACATTTAAAAAGACTTGATATTTTTCTGTCATGGGTAGTTACAGGTTAAACACACACACACGCATGTGCACTGTGTCGTCCCACTACTACTTAGTCCATTCAGGTTTTCCTTTTTACCTGCGCTGGCAGAGCTCTTGGATTTACAGCTGCTGCGAACGATGCCACGGGCTTTGGAGGAGGAATGGATCTCCACGTCTAGCTGAGAAAGGCAGTCTTTACTTCCTTTGGTACTCTCAGTCTCCGATACTATAAACAGACAAAAAATACAATTAAAACTCTATTTGTATTACTACAGACTGTCCACAGCTTCATAAACAGCAGTGTTCTGAATATCCACTAGATGACAAAACATGTCTGAGATACAAGAACCAAAAGAAGGCAGGTAAAAGATTAAACAAAGAGAAAATCCTCTGGCTTTTTATAGTAGTTATAAGTCATACTGTAGTAGACAATAATATCAGGCACACTACTGACAAGAACTGCAGTCGCTCTCCTTCTTGCCATCTTTGTCAGGGACCGAGTCCTGGGCACTGGAGTCTCCTCTTCGAACCTCCTCTTTGGTTAACGAATTATAACCCAAATCTGATTGATCTCCTAAAAAACATGAAACAAAAATAATCATCATTATGCGCAGTCTCTAAAACAGCATGTAAAATCTGGTAGTAAACAAACTTCAGATTTAAGATTCAAGTCCTTTATTTTCTACTAAATGTGACCAAAAAAGCAACGTGACTCTTCTGCAGGTCTACTCTTTACCAGGGGGCACAAATGAGAAAAATATGGAGGTAAAACGTTTCCCTCATTTCCTCTAGTTCTGCAGAAAGTAATGAATCTATTTAATGGAGAAAACATGATCCTAACAAAGAAGGAGACAACGGCCTTCTTCTCCTCCAGCCTTCTCTATACTCCATGTGTCTCCAGGCAACCAGCTGTCTGATGATTTTTTCTTTCATCTTTCCCAAGAACTCTCTGGTCATCAATTCTAAATAAGCCATGAGGTGTAAAACGATATGGAGGAACGACAAAACGCATTCCAATATCGCAAAAGTCAAGGATACATCCTGGAAAAATCCTGCTGTGAGCTGAGACTTTCTCTCAGCTATTCTACACACAAGCTAAGGTCTTTCAACGTACCATCAGCACTATTACAGTAAGATTTCCATACTTAGTATATATACACTATGTGCCTCTGGTACTATCTGCAATAACAGACAATGAGAAATCATTTCGTGGTGAAGCAAGACAGAGAACTAAAACAAAAAAATGAGATCTGTGCATCAGAGTGATGTTTTAGAGAAATGACAGTGGAGGAAGGAAAAAAATCATAAATACATCAACAAACGGAAATTATCTGCAACAAGTGAAAAATGTTTCAGAAGAGAATATGAAAACCACCACAGACAGGCTAGCAAAGACGATTACCTTTGTGGTGGGTGGCTCCTCTGAGCTCAGAACCCCCACTGTGCAAATGGGCACGGGCACCCACACCGCAACCCCCTTGGCCAACTGCATGCAAGAGCAGCACAGACAGGGCCAGAGCGAAGGGCAGGGTAAGGCACCGAGCAGGCAGACACACAGACAGTCAAACAAACAGAGACATGACTCATGACAGTGGGGAAACAGACAGCAAAGATCAAGAAACAGGCCGGTCAGAAAGTGAGGGAGAATAAATGTGTATTTGAGACAAAAGAAATGGGATGAAGAACAAGATGGCTGCGTATGAGGGATGGAGTCAAGCAGCAGCCAGGTTGAGTGTACCTGTGCTAGATCTATCGTCAATGGGGTCTAGTTTGACGCAGTCATTGGCGTAGAGGCCCTGCTCGGCCAGGTTAGTGTCAGCAGAGCTATCCAAGCTGCTGTGACTTACAGCGTCCAGGTCGCTGCCATCTGCCCAAACACAACAGGGAGTTAAAGGAGGCAGAGCACCAGTTCTGCTCCACAGGGGTTTAAAAAAATTATATTAATCTTGTGTAATTGGGTGTCATACTGCTGTAATGTCTGATATAAATGCAGCAGAACTTGAACATGAATATATTCGTGAGACCCATTAATTAAGAGAACTAGAGCATTCTTCTGTAAATGTTTCATTGAGATACCTCAAATCTTATTACAACTAAAGCAGTAGATTAAATGAACATTCAGAAATCTGAAACTTGTTCACAAGCAGATGTTTGCAAACATGTAAATAAGACAACATAAATTGAGAATTTATGTTGGATGCTTTGATTCAAAGTACAATTGTTCTCAAACAGCATAATACTGGAAATTCACATGAATAAGTATTATTTTCGGGTTTGATACAGTACCTCATCCTGTTGTTCTTTATTAAGAATTTATTCAACACATGAAGAATGCAAAACCGTACTGTTTTCACGTGAGAGAGGAGAGCACGGAAATCGGTCATGTATAATAAATTGTGATTTTTGAACATTTAAAGCATGATGGGAAATTTAACAGAGGTTTGAGTCTCTTGTTGAATACAGATGATCGTATATTGCAGAAACCGTTATTCTCTTCAAAATGAATCACTACTGAACACACGCATAAGAAGCATTTAATGAAGCAATGCCTATGATTCATAACAGGGACATTAAAAGCAGGGAATAGGAGGAGTGGTATTACAGTGCATGCACTGGCTATGCGGATGTTCACTAGCATGCAGGGACTTATTTACTTATGTACACAAATGAAAAATCTGACGTTTTATGGTGCAGAGTTAGTTTTTCTTAAATATAGATTGTAATATGGTCACAAGTGACATTTTACATTCTCTTTCTGCAGGTGAGGAGGTAATGAATGGTCTAGACTGCAGACTGGCAGAACCGCTCATTTAACAAGCTATAGGGACTTCAGCAAGAACAGTAATGATGCTGTGTTGTACAACAGCTGCTGTCGGGCCCATTATCACTGCTATTCCACCTGCGATAGAGTGCATTGTGATAAAAAGATATCATGTACAATATTCGGAATGTACTCAATAGGAAATGTAAACCAGTGTCCGATACGGGTCAGAATCTGTCAATTACTGTAACAACCACTGGTCAGTGTGGCAACAACATCTGTATCTTCTGTCGCTGTACCTGACAAAGGGCTCTGTGTGAGAGGAGCATGTCGCCGAAGTGCCCGTTTGAACTGTGCCACGCCGAGAATGACATTTCTCAGCTTCATCCACAGGAAGTATCCTCCTCTGGTGCTAGAGGGCCATGTGCTCTCCAACACGGCCTACACACAAGGAAAGACAGAACGACGAGACGGGGGAGAAAGAACATCAGAAAGGGAGAGAGGGCCAAGATAAGGAGACAAGGACCATGAAATATTCCCATATTCACCTAATTAAATTCACTGAAAATGTTAACACTGTAAATTGCAGTTCCAGCTTCATATATTCACTTTCAACTCAACATTTTAAAGCAAGTGAACTAAAATTGACCCAGTGCTCATTTCACATGAAGTCATCTTGAATGAATATTTTATTAATATTTTGCCACAGCAGTATTAACTGCTGTGCTACTAGGTCCACAGTCACACTTTGCATCAAAAAGGAAAGTCACGTCTGACAATCTGTCTGTTCATAAAATACACTTCAGAAGCCTCCAGAAAAACAGAAAATCAATAAGGACGACACAGAACAAAAATGTAATTGTGTTAAAGGTCCTAAAGAATGTGCACTGTTCAACACTGTAGAGGAAAATTAATATTTCACATCATTCCTTCAATGGAAAGACAACCATCTGCAAAGGGTTTAGTATTTATATTCATAATGGTGTCTAAGCTGTGATTTGCATATGTAGTTATGGAATCTTTATGTTGACTAGAGTATGTACCGTACCTTGTTGTAGTAGCCATAAGTGATAGCATTGGGATGGACTCCAGCCTTCTTCATCTCAAAGAGGACCTTGACTGCTAGAACAGGCTGACCATACTGTCCACAGAGCTGCATCAGCACCCGGTAACAGACCTTAATGTGTACAGATACAAAAGTAATGACAAGGACAAAGCAAAATAAAGTGAAAAAATTAAAAATCATAAAATAACAAAAAGGTGAATGTGTCTATTCACCACTTGGTTTAACCAAGTAATTCAGTGTAAAAAAATAAATAAAAAAGGGTCAGCATACCTCATCCGGGGCTTGCAGCTTCTTAGCCTGCATCTTTCTGAGGACATCATATGCTGTGCGAAGTGCCCGCACTTTGGAGTGGCACACCGTTACATACGCTGGTAGACAGATAAACCACAGACCATAGCAATGACGGAGCAGACACTTGGACCACAGCTGAGGGATGGAGGAGTACTTCTTAGCTATCTTCTGGGCTAGTTTGATCTCCTAGGGGGAAAAATTAATCAGTGCAAGTGCCTCTTGGCTGTAAAGTACAGCAAATTGTAACCAAGATCTGACAATTTCATTTTAGATTTAGTTCGATTTGGTGAGTTCTATGAGTGAAATGTCTTGAAAATATATTCTCATTTGCAACAGCAGCATGTTGTACTAACCTGTTTTGTGCGTCTAAACATGGGGGCAGGGCTGGTGGGACAGCTATGTCTGGCAGTAGCGCGGGAGGAGTTAGTCCG
This sequence comes from Betta splendens, assembly GCF_900634795.4. Taxonomy (NCBI): domain Eukaryota; kingdom Metazoa; phylum Chordata; class Actinopteri; order Anabantiformes; family Osphronemidae; genus Betta; species Betta splendens. Next base: position 2,674,107 of record NC_040883.2, on the reverse strand, counting down.
TGGACCCTCCACTGGGTCAAAGAGGTCAATACTTAACACTGGGAAACCGTCGTAACTGATAAAAAGAGCCACAGCGGACATGATTCATACAGACCATTTATAACTACTGTTTTCCACAACCAGTTGTTCCAAAAAGGCATTAGTTAACCTTTAACCTAAACAGATAGGTTCTCAATGTCTAGTGCTTAGTCATGTGTGCAATAGGTATCATGGAATGCATCAAGTAAAAATATAAGAGACATATTCATGTTACTGTACCTGTACAGGAGTGGATACTCTTCCCCCTCTGGCAGAGCAGGCAGCTCCGGCGGTGTGATAAAGACTGTGTGCTCACTACGCTGTGATTCATCAGTTTCTATAAGCTTGGCGTCCTCTGGCCTGTCACTGTCCACCTGCAGAGCAGAATGCAAACAGAAGCAGTAATTAGGTGATGGTCCTGTACAAAGACGGTTATGTTTCATCTCCTGAAAATCATTTCATTTTCAAACCTTCCAGGGTTGTACCTGTGAAGTCTGGTAGCGTCTGTGAAAGCTGAGGGCGCTTGACAGCAGATGACCTACATTTCCCTAGTGAACCTGTTTGCCTTCTTTCCTAGCATTTATACACAGCAGCTGTCCTCCATCACCACACACACAAACACACGGTTTAAACAATCCTTTCTGCACTAAAGTGCATAAATGGTTTGTGTTAGTAAACCACAAGTTTACTTCTCCTGACTATGAGCTAAAATAATTATACAAATTTTCTTACACTGTTAAAATCAGTCCAGTCTCACCAGAGATATTTGTGTGGAATAATCCAATAATACTAAAAACATCAACAGACAAGTTCTACACAGCATAGCAACAAGTCTGAGGATCTTCCTATGTTTACATTCCTATCCAACATACAAAACCAACAGGAAAGAATCAGTTCCAAATTAATTACACAGCTTGACAACAAGTCTAAACAAGCAGACAGAGTAATCAAGAACTAACTTTCAAGATAAGAAGTCAGATACTGTGGATGTTAAAAACCTCTGATTTCGACACAATGGAGTAAATCTAGGAATTACAGAGACTGTCCTTCAACATGAGTGAAACAATCTGTGTTTAAAGGCAAGGAACAGCCAGGTCTGTTACAAACATCCCCTGCAAAAATCAACAGGCCACAGATGTGATCGGGAAACCGACTGGCTGTGTAGGCAAACACACTAAAACAATTTAAGCTTCAACAAACAACTGGAAGTAGAACATCACCCTGGGAGCACAGGGACAAAAAACACAGCCAGCACAGTTTGGAGGAAACTTTCAGCCTCTACATAACTCTTCATATTGTCACACTGACACATATACACACACAGGGGAAATAAAGAAATAACTCACTGTGAGCAATTCCAAAACAGTCTTACTTTCTGGACAACAAATTGAGTACCTGCAAGCTGTAAATACTTTTTCCTATAAAAACTGCGTGTACACTGCCTCAGGGCAGATTGCTCTTACCAAACATCCCACAAAGAGAACCTGAATGATCAGCACTTGGTGACAAATAATATAAGTGCAAACACTTTCAGAGTGAAAGGATGTCCGAAAGCAAAGAAACTAAAATTACAGTAGTTTCCTGTAAAACAAGTAATTTTGTTTTTCCAATCATGCATAGTGCATTAATAGAAGCAGAGCAGGTAAGAAGTATGAATAAACTCACCTTGCCTCCTTTGTCTGCACTCCGCTCTGAATTGTAGAGCTGTTTGCAATTGGAGGCAAAAGAGTAAAGATAAAGATTAAAGACATCAAAAGAAGAAAGGAAATGGAAATAATGTAAGCTAAGAATTCTTTCACAGCCTTGTACCAATTGACCGGTACCGGTCCGCAGCAGGGGGGTTTGGGGACCACTGCTTTAATGAATCTTTATCAGAGAATAGATCTGCAACCAAATCTATGTAAATATAAGACAGGTTCATTAACTAAGCTTACTTTGTCCACACAGTCATCAAAGAAGGCCAGGCTGGCGTCTTTATCACTGACAAAAGAACACTCCTCGATGAAGCGGATGAACATCTGCGTCTTCGTCATCAGTGAGTAGAACTTCTGGTGTGAACGATCACGGCTCCTCAAAAACCCTGAAGACATAAATGGCTTGTGTTAGTAAACTACAGTACATTTCATATTTAAGCATTAATGGTATTTATTTATTAAAGTGTATGTGACAGTAGGCATTTTATAAACTGATTTGTCTACTGATAAATAAACAACACTTAATATTAAGGCAATTTTTAGATTACAACAACAGGACAAAGAGCTTTCTTCATAATTTGCATAATAAAAGCTCTCCGACTAATAAACCACTTGCTGTTGTGGGACCAGCAGGATGAAGTAGTACTGGCTCACAGCACACAGTAGTGGATACAGTAGGTGGAATATCATGACTTTACTCAACCTTGGCTGTGTAAGGCACCCATGATTTCACCTCAGCTCTGATTAAGAGCCCAGACTTGAGTCTTAGAAATATTCTGTACTGTCGCAGCTGTGATGCTAAACGACCAAGTGACCTCCAGCCTTAAACCTTCAACAGTAACTGTACACTACACTAATAACTAATGCACTGAACACCACCACCTGTTTTCAGGCTGTGAACCAAAAGGTGCTACAGATGATGCAGCATCACTTTGTACATTTATACAGTATTCATAGCCTCATTAGCACTAATCACAGTAAAAGTACAAGTTAAACGAAAACTGGCTTCACAGAAGAATAAAGGGGTGGAAAAGTCTGATCTGCGCGCTCACGTAAGTTATTTCTGTACCTTGCAAGTCAAAAAGCGAGCTGGCATCTGTTGCTTTCTCAGAAGGTGCCTGGGTGATGGGTCTTAGGAATAAACGATAGCCCTTCAAAATGGCTGCCATGAAGCGGAGGAAGGCTTCCTGGATCTCCAGCTCTAGTGTATGGAGGCTCTTTCCACAGCTCAGCTCCGACAAATCACTCATGCTCATTTCCAGTAGCCCATCTGGTTTGTGCTGACCTTAAGACAGAACAGAATTAAGTTAACAAAATAGATCGATTCTATAAATATCTATGTAAAGTTTACAGCTACAAAATCATCAATCAATATCATCTGCATCTTGATGATTATAGTAAATAAATGTATGTAAATAGACTTAATACAACAATAAATGACTTCGCTAAGAACCTCCACTAGGCACATCAATATTTACCACTTCTAGCAGTGAGAGGTGGATTTTCACATTTAAAGAACCAGAAAATTCACCTATTCAGTTATGGCTCAAAGTGGAAATGGGTTTCATGGTCTCTCAATGAGTGTGCACCACAAATAGAGCAAAAACAACAAATACTGAGCCAAGTTGCCAATAACAGAATGAGCCTAGCAACAAAGCCAATAAATTAGGAAATAATACCAGCACCAATCCCACAGAGCACAGATTGCAATGGATGAAAATTAAACTGTAATCCAAAATTAATATAGTATTTTTTATTACTGTATTACTCAGAACTCACCATCAACCAGCTGCTGGTAGAGATTGCCTAGCACATTCAGCAGGTTTTTACAGGCTTTCTTTGGTAGGATTTTCCACGTGAGGGCTCGCTTATCATCATTGCTGAACAGAATAAGAGACAGTGTACAGAACTCTAAAGAGAATAAGACATTAACCAACAAAGACAGCAGCTGGGCCAAGGGGAGTATAGCCTGTCCTCATGCTACCTGGCTGAGGTCACACATGATGTTAGCCACTGTTGACCTTATCTTCAAATGGCATTCTTCATATTTGATATAATCTGACACTACGAAATTAACCTTTCCACTTTTGTTTTTATGTGGAGTTCATGAACTGGCAGTGAAGTGATCTGGATAAACATTCCTGCTATGCTGAAGGTTGCAGTTCGACATGCTCTTGTCCTGCTAATACAGTATACAAATAGTACTGTTATATTGTTTTACAATATTGTTCTCACTGGAAGATGGTGTTTGTGTCCAGATCCACGCAGCTCACATCTGGTGGGGGGTCGTAAAGATCAAAATAGCGAGAGTCCACTCCAACAATGAACGGACAAGGGGCACTCAACACATCAGCCAATGCCAGGGGGCAAAGAGGAATATACGGGCACGGCCAGTGGAACGGGAAAATCATCTGAGAAGAAGGATCAAGGTGAGGAAAATCAAGGCAAAAAGTAACATTACCAAGGACAGAAAATTGAACACAGTAACGTACAGACACTAGAGCCTCAGTAACGCTGGTCAGCACGGCCGGCCGTAGAGAGTGAACCAGAATCTTATGTTCAGTGACAGCAAACACCAGCAGGGTGACAGCGTTTTCTGGTCCGAGGTTCTGAAGTAACATGGAAAATCGACCTCCACTACAAAAACAAATGTACATAAACAAAAATCAGCATTTACAAAAAACAATACCACCTTAATTTCTAGAATGTTGTCCCACATACAGTATATGGACACCAAATTCATATGCTCGCATCCCAAAAGCAAGCAGACTATAGCAGCTCCTACCTGAGCGGTAGAGGAGAAGACACTGGCTGACTCAACATCAGACTGTCGTGGGGGGAAAGCTGAAAAGAAAAAAAAGACAAAACTGCAAGGTGAGATGAAAACCAACCAAGCACAAAACCTCTGCACTAAATTATTTAAATGCTCTTCCATAATGCAGGATGTCAAGTACTGTCCCCTGAGGCAATCCGAAACATTCTAAAAAAATGTTTTAAAATGCACCATAAGCAACAAATATTACAGGAGACATACCTGCACCAGGATACGAGGCCTCTGAGAGGAAGGGAAAGGAACTTTGTGCATGAAGTGAGAGATGTGTCTGGAAACGAGATAAATTAATAATAATAAAATTATTATTATCATCATCATCATCATCATCATCATCATCATCATCATTATTATTATTATTATTATTATTATGTGGACATTAGGTCATTGCAGTGCAACAACTTCAGAATAGGCACAAGTCATGGGCAGCACTAAAACGTGAATTTCGTGTGAGAAATCTATTATATTGGTAGTAAGGAAACACTTAAAAGTAAGGTCTAGTAAAGTGGTGGTCTAAGACAACATATTTCAGGTTTCGAAATACATATAATTTGAAATAATATAGAACACATATTGTTCTGGGTACATTAAAAACAAAAACTACTGTACTCACTTTTCGATGGGCAGGGCATGGGGGCCAGAGATGGAGTAGCGATAAAGGAATGTGAGGAACTTGCGGAAAGCATCAAAAAAGGGCCAATGGGAGAGCAAGCAGATGCACTTATTTGTGTAGACAGAGCGGCTGCTGGCACCAGCGTTGTTGGAGACAGCGGAAGTGAAGTTGGAGGATGAGGGTTTGTGTGGATCTGGGCCCTGCAGTCCTAACTGAAAGCACTGCTGATCTGTCAGACACTCCTGCTGGTAGGGCTCATAAAACTGAATGGCAGCACCATATACCTGAAAGGGAAATAACAAAATGTAGTGAAGGACAAATATCATGTATAACTTACAGTATGGCCCTCATAAGGATAGAAAACACCTGTGTACTATATGTCTACACAAAAAAAAGCATGGGATAGTTCAGTTAAATGTGGCGTCTACAGATGCTAGATTCACACTGGTCTCTCTCTGACCCCAATCTGTGAAACACAGGTCAGTGGACACAATGTCCTAATCAAACAACTCCCTGCATGAGCGTCAGCAGGACAAAGTCACATCTGCATGAACTGGACTATAGCGGGTTTGGCACCAGAAATCGCTCCTGACCCCTAACTGGCCTTGTCTGACTGAGCAGCTGCAATCGAAACAGCAACAGACCTTCCATTTGTGTTTTCAGTGCTGATTCAACCCAACTTAAAATGTCAAGCTCAACATATAAGCAACTTTATAGACCCTCAGACCCATCTGGTTTGGACAAAATGTGTGTTGCTGACAATGAGATGTGCATGTTGGCTTATGGTTACCTATTAATACTGCTCTCTGCACAAATATTTACATGTACCCATGCCTGTATCCATAGAATTATAATTTTACAAGCTAAAAAGCTTTAAATTCTTATTTATTCTTAATTATAAGAATTAAATTAGAACTTAAATTTCCATATATACTGATTTCCTGTAGAAATAGATGCCCAATAGAATGAAGTAGTAAAGTCCTGTTTTTTTTCCCACCAGCATTATCATTTATCAACATGGTAATACTCTAGATCAACTAAATCCACTTATCATAAGTGTTTGCTGGTGTAATATGACCACAAAACAAAGAATAATGAATAATTTTATCCTTCTAAACTGATTTCACAGTTTTTGAATTTAACATGCTTTAAACTACAAGTGAACATGAAGGTTTTGGCAACATGTATGCCTGACCCATTTTTCATTGTGGCTTTCTCTTTCCCCACTGTGGTCATGTCACCTGTGCAGATGGCAGTTACAGTGTGATGATGAGGTTTAACAGTAACAGGCGAGAACAACTGGAAGTATGCCAGCAGTGAATAATCACACTACCTTCTCTCCAGAGGCGCCTGTTAAGACGAAGGTGGAAAAAACAGGGAGAGAGTATTTGGTGTTAGTTGGCCAGCACTCGATCGTAGCTCCCATAGGAAGGCAGAATAGAGGGACAGACTCTGGCAGGGGGAATGACTCGTAGTCCTCCTCTGGATATCTGCTGAATAAGCCTAACAGGAGAAGAAAAACACCACACAGAGAAGTGTATTTAAAAAGCTGCTCAGTACAAACTCCACCCTGTGGTCAATTAAGAGCTGCTACAGTATTGATACAATGTGCTGCCTTTCCAATAAACACAGGTCAAACCAGGACAAGAACCATTTATTTAAATCACAATGATAATGTAGAACGTATTTGAGTCAGTGGTTCATAAAAATGCTGGTCACTGCTTTTTCAGACCTTAGTATAATTAGTCACTGTCAGCAGACATTAACGATTAAGTAGGTGCACAGCTACCTTATAGACACATGAAAGGACTGAATATAAAGCTGTGCCAAAGCCTTGCTTGTACAAATAAAGATGTAATGCACTTAACGTAATGGTTCATTATTTACCAATCATTAAATTACCAATTTGCTTCTAAAATTAGAGGAAAGAACTAAGAAAAGGCACCATCTACAGACGACCTTAAAGCTTGCTGTACCTGCTTTGTAGGCTATCATGTTGGCTTTGGTCACAGACTTCTTATAGCACAGGTAAACAGAGGAGCCCCACTGAAATAGAGCGAAAAATGCAAGAAGTCAGCTTGTTGCTTCTGAGATCTTTTCAACTGGGTTGTAGCTAAAAGAATCATCTGGAACGGAGACTTCTGATAAAACAATTTTTGAAACTGAACTTCAGGTAAGATGAGGAGAACAGAGATGAGGCATTCTCAGCAGGATATAGATTACTATTTCAACTTATTGTTAATTTATATCCAACACATTCTGAATACTGTATCCATCATATTTCCATCATCTTCTCACCATGCTGCTGTTCAGATTCCTTTCCACCTTACAGAAGGTGTGTGGCGACGTCTCTCCTTTACTCGGGATAATGATGCAGATGTCTGTGACAGCCAGAGCAGCGTGCGATTGGACCTCCGGTGCCCTGCGGTAGGTGACATAAATGCGCTGGGAGGAATTGCCACTGATATTGGCTGGACGACCAGAGGGTGTGGTCTGGATGAGGTGGCACCCATGCTTCAGTCGCTCCTTCCATTCATACAGCACACTGGTGGAGGAGGCAGAGCAGGGAAGGCATCGTGTAGTTAGTGTGGACAACTGCAGTAGTCAACATAATGGCATCCTGTTCTCGCTGGCCTAATTGAGTGGAGGTCACTGAGTGCAGCAATGGGTATTTCCACCCCTTATTCTGTGTGGACAGAATAAAACTGATTACACTTACAGTAGTGTCTCAGCAGCTCAAGAGTTGCAAAGAACATAACTTTTCATAACTTTATAACAATTTTTACAACTGTTGTCTATGCATCTAGATTGATGTCTAGTCAAAACATACAGTAATAAGGCAGTACAGCATTGCTAATAGAGGATTCTTTCACAAAGCACTTAGAGAAGTAGTCAGAGATACACAACAGTAGCAGTAATTCACACATATTTCTTTGTGCTGCTATTAATGCACTTATCCTCCATTACTGGTTCAAGTGGAACTCAACAAGCATTTAGTGGCACTAGCAGAATGGAGAACAGAATTGGATATGGCCACTGTGGGATTTTTTACTTTGCATATTTTAGTGAGTACATGTGCTTCTGGGAGCAGAGCAGAGTGTGCGCCTCATTCTCTGCCGCTATATACCATGCAGTACTTTTTGATGTGATGATGAACAGACTAATGTAGTTGAATTATAAATGTCCCCAATTGTGTAGCATTCTAAACTGGCTTACTAAATTAGACTTTGAATAAAACCTCTCTATTATTTAACTATATTCCAAAAGAAATATGTGCAAGAATTTAAAAATCCCACCAGCCCCCAAAAAAAGAATCCTCTGATCTCTGCCCAGATGATGGTTTCTGAACTGAACATCTGGACTTGATGTTTTAAGGGTAACTTTTGTGAAAGTTCTTGAACATGCTGGGCTTCAGAATCTGGGTCCAAGAAAATCTCAGAACAGGAAATCAAACCCTCACTGACGTTTGCCAATGAACATCTGAAACATAGAGACCGCTTCCGGAAATCTGTCCTTTGGCCTGAGGAGACAACTTTGACGGTTTGTGCAGATGGAGACTGCTTGTTTGATAAAGGAAGGTTAAAAAGAGAGGTTTTTGGCTGCCCTGCCACTTCAGGCACACAAAAGTCCAATTAGTCCTACCAGTCTAGGTAATGCAGCTGCTCTTAGCTATCAGCAAACAAAAGCTGCTGATGCAGTCTGAGCAGAGCCTCTGAGTCAGGGCCTGATAAGCACTGCACTCTGTAGTGTCAGAGGCCATTTTAACCTCCTTAGCATTGTCACCACCTGCTTCAACCAACCAGAGGTGTGAGAGGACTGAGCAAACAGTACTAAATTCACACACTTCAGAAGATGTTGCCGAGGAGGAAACCTGTAAGAGCATTTCACACTACTCCAGAGGAAGCAGAAACTGGCGGTAAGGGCTGCATAGCAGACCTTTTCTGGCAGAGCTACAGTATTTTAGAAGCATTTTAAAACTCTCATCATAATCTTTTTGCTTTTTAAAAAGGGATGAATTGTGCTTCTTGCTCACACTAGGGCACCAGATCACATAATTATCCAGAACTCATTTTTCAAAAGATCAAGTACTAACCCAAGGTCAGTCAGTGGTGGCTTGTCGCAACCTCGCCTGTAGCACAGGAAGATCTGGGGGGCCATGAGACCACCATTGTTAAGGTCAGCAGAATGGCCGGTTGGTGTTGTCTCTATGCATGTGAACCCTGGTGGCACCTCCTCCCCTACTGAACGGATCACCACTGCCACATCAGTGATTGGTGCCTTAGGTTTGGCTGTCTTGTGGCAGGCATCATCAAAATGGATCTCCTGGTCCAGCGGCTTCGATGGGTCTGTCAAACCAGCCACCACAAAGTAGTCGGCTACGCGTGGGCCTTTGTCCTCCATCATTTCCCATCCCCGCCAACTCCCTGCACAATATGAGAGGAAAGGGGGAAACCAGGGCAGAGACAGGTAGGTAGGTACAGATTATTTTTCATGGTGGCAGCAGACACAGACAGCTCTTGCATCCTTGCTATGGCAGTAAAATAAAAAAGTCTGACAGTCATAAATCCTAAGAGAAGGCCAGAAGAAGGGCAAATAAAAATGTGAGGAGGACCAGAATGACTTTAGTTCACATGACTTACTGCAGGTGTCGCCTCATGACTCAATGACAAAATATAAAAATGCTTTGAAGGGAGCAGAACACAGTCAGTGTCAAGGGTTTTGAACATTTCTAAAATACAGAAAATAATGCAAACAGCCTGATTTGGGAAGTCACATATAATTCACAGTATTCTGCTTTTACTTAAGCCCTGTTCAGCCGTTGTGTCCCAAAACTAAATATGAACTACGTGCTGCTAGTTTGCTGCATCATCGTCATAAAGTCAGTAAATTAAATAATTTAAAATTTGGAATAAAACCTTTGAAAAGCTATGGGTCAAAGACAAATCATTAAAATTAATAGTCTAAGATATTTTATCTAAAAAAGAGCAGCTGCTGGATGTTTGCCATATGCAGTATTAGAGGATTAGTATCTTCCCTCCCCCCTCTCTACCTACTTTATATCACCGGTGCATTAAACTGTGAAATGCTGACTCCTATTTTTATTATGTAATCATATGTATCATAAATCTGTATTTTAAGTCTTCTCTAATTTTAAACCATACTATTCAGCAGACAGGTGAAAGAACACCATTTAACTATGGCAGCATATAACTTGCATTCTCTGCCAATAAACTGTGACTTTAATATTGTGACTAAACTGTAAATGCAACATAAAATGCTGTAAAATGTTCAAATATAACAGAATTTACCACAGAGAGCAAACAGTGGATATGAACGGTTTCACAGCTTAGGAAACATTGCCAAGTTAAAGTCAGTTATTTACTGTAGAATTTCACCCAGATTTTTAGTAGAATTAGGTTTCTTAATGCACAAGTCTCAGTAACAAGGTCTGTGATTCCAACCATGTGAGTAGGAGTGTGTGTAAAGACACCTTCAATTAGCAGGGCGTTGGCTGACGGGTGGAAATATGCTTAGATGCAGTCTGTGGCACTTTGTTGTCAAGGTTGCCACAACACTTACAGTATATAAACCTCTATTCTGATAGGTGTCTGTGTGTCTTAATTAGTGGTTTTGTCAAATATTGCTTTTTTTAGAAGAAACACTGATGAGAAATGGCTTTATTCACATGAATTTACTAGAAGCTGTGTTTTATTGGTTGATGAGCCAGGTTTACAGCCAAACAAAGAGTAATTACAAGTACCGTCTTTGTAGCTATTGACAGATTCTGAGAAAATGCTTATTCAGTGTGTTATTGGAGATTACCAACGAATTGCATTACACTTCCCTGGGAAACACATCACACTGGTCAATTTACAGTTCCAAGTGATGACAGGAGAACAAAACAGTGAGAACTTTCTTAGCTAGAAAATAACTGGTTAAACTTAGAGTGACCATAGCTCTAAGGATCGCACATCTGCAAAGCATCCTGGGTCCAAAAACACATTTTGAATTATTCCCGTCCAACACAGTGCAAGCGCACAAATGTCCCTGGGAGCCCTGAATTACAGAACCTTTGTACACCCAGAGGAGCAACACATGCCAGGCAGAAAAAGAACTAGAAATACACAGTCAACTCTTATTTTAAAACAAAAATGAGGTAGACTGCAGCATTATTGAATGCAGATACTCTTATTTCAGAATATATGTAACCCCCTTTTACTTTATGTTTTGCTGGGTTATACATGTGTCTAAGTAGTAATTTGCATTATTTCTCTCAATCTACAAAAAGGAAGACAGATGTTCAGAATAAAAAAGGAATAAACTGGTTAAATGTGTGTGTGTGTGTGTGTGTGTGTGTGTGTGTGTGTGTGTGTGTGTGTGTGTGTGTGTGTGTGTGTGTGTGTGTGTGTGGAGTCTGAAGACTCACCCAAGCTGTATTCCTGAGCAAAAAGGAACACAGGGATACAGATAGGACTCAAGTAACCAAAAGTGGTATCGTACTTCAGAACATACATTAAGTACAGTTGATTCCCAGTAACATAAAAAAGATGTTGACCTAATTTGTTGCAGTCCCATAGATGTAAAGCAACAGAGAGCTCTGCAGCACCAGCTCCCAATTTAACTGCAGACACAATGAGCCAAAGTGAAGAATGACACTTGTGCTTGCCATGTTGTGAGACTGCTAAAAATACAGTCCTCAGCATCAGCATGGCGGCACACATTAAATACACTGTATATGTGGAACAATCCTGGCTCACACTGAACCCAACACACCTCTATTGTCTTTTCTCTGCTCCCTTTGCTTGCTCTATATTTCAAGAATAGAAGAAATCAACATTGCTGAGTCCACAACACACAGACACAGGTGACAGAATGCAAAAAGGATTCTAGACTTTAGTTGCAAGAATTTTCCTTACACACGGCAACAGTTAGATGCATCATAGTAAAAAGAACACATACCAATGCACACATCATTCCCTCCTGTACCCCTCAAAATGAACTAAATCTGGAGAGTCACATCACATTACACATGAGAATAAAAATCTGCATCAGAGCTTAAGTGGTCAAGTCCAAATATCCTAATTTGCTGGCTGCCCTACTTCTCTCCTGACGTGGAAGGGAAAGCTTGACTTGGTGTGGAGGTAAACGCCCAGAGAGAAGTCACAGCTGATTCCTCCCAGCGTACATGTCTGGTAATAGTTAACAGAGGATGTGCTCAGACCACAGAGCACTTTAATGGTCACTGTAGCCCTTCACAGTGATCCTAAAACACTACACAATATTTATGATGTGGGCTAATGAGGCACAATTGCATCACAGCACTGTGTTTCCTCAGACTCTCTCTTTGCAATCAGCATTTGCCTACAAACCCCATCAAATGATATGGTTCACTAGGTTTAGAGGTGCTAAATGCTGAGACCCAGCTAGACTTAACTAAACTCAACTCCAGGAAGGCCCTGGTACCGGACCCATACACAAAGCTTCCCAGCTAAGCTCAGTTTCTCATAATCACAGCACGACTTAAGGGGGAGATTGATGAAATGCCCAAGCTCAACAAGTGTTCCACTTCTTCCAAAAGGGTTTCAGTTTAAATCAACATGACAGTGGAACGATCCCCATCTGTCTAGAGTTCACAAGACACCAAGGCCAATGAAACCAAAAGGTCTCTCAGTTGCTGGTCTTGACTCCAGCTGTATAGAAATCCAGGACAGAGACAGCCACAGCAGGGCAGACGCATGGAGGAGGTGAAAAAGAATGTGCTCCAGAACATAAAACAAGCCTTTGGAAGCATTACTAGCAAAGCATCTGCTTCTAGTTAGCCCAGAGGGGTGGGCGTTAGGGGACTCAAATGAAAAGTGTAATAATGAATTACAGCTTAGCTACGAGTGCTGATGCTGACGACAATTCTGGGATATTAAGTCAACAAAATGCTGTTATTAAAGCACCTACCTCAAATCATTGCTACAATATATACTTCTAATTTTTCCTCTCATTTTCACTCTGTCCCGCTGAATCCAAGGACATTTTCTGCATTACACTAAAAATACAGTCACCCAGAAATAACAGCATAATATAACAGGCTAAAGCAGCAAGAGTGTGCTTTGTAAAAGAAACAAGAAGCCCTTTTAAACATGTATCAGTGATACAAAAGAACATGAAGATGATTGCAGCAGTGACACATCTTTGCGCCTCCAGAACCAGTCCCTGATTTCAAATTAAATCTTCATAGACAATTGCAAAAATAAGCAAATCCTTAAGGTCACGATTCAACATTCAATCCGCTAACACAGCGATGTGACTAATGTACTGTAATAGATCACAATGTAAAGAGGATTAATAAGCACAAAAGAATTAGCACTATGAGGGTTAGGCGTTTATGCCCTGCTGGGACTAACCTGCACCAAGAATGAATATGCTAATGGTGAAGTGCTGTGGGGTGCTTCAGCATATAAAAAAGTCTTTACAGGGTCTTGACCTACATTTGAAAATGCTTTTTTTAAAATGCAACTCAGATCTCAGGAAACCTTTTCCTCGTGGATATGTAAAAGTTAGTGCACTTGCTATGGGCAATTGTGCACAAGCCATAAAGGACAATAAAGCAGCAGGATGAGGTGCAGCAGTGCCAGACTTCACCAGCATCTGATGCCATAAATATCTAATGACTGATAAGCAATTAATGCCGCCACAAATCGGAAACCTATCATTTCCTCATCAGTGTCACAAAACAGCAAGTCACCAAACAGCCCATGCAAATGACCGACTTCCTGTGTTAGGTCTTTTACAAATATGTTACATCTTAGCATTTACCACATATTAGTTAGACTAGCACAAGTACCTTACAGCTGTTTTACTAGGGTACAGAAATATTCTTCTTGCAGTCACAGCACCAAGACTTTAATAGTGATGTTCTCATCACAGTAAAGTATACGGTAAGCAGGTGCTCACGAAGAGCCTAGCGGTAATTACAAGAAAATCAATCTCACTGACCTGGCTCTTCTCCTGGTCTGATCTTTTAATTCCGTAGTTGGCAGAAACTTCTTCTTAAGCCTGGTGTTTTGCCTTCAAGTGAGACAATGTGATTTGTACAAACACACATTAGTTTCTTAGTGGCTGCTCTTTGTTTATACGTTTTTACCGTTGGACAAGTGCCAGTTTATGCCTGAATGATTGGTAAGAACAGAAGACAGTAATTATTCTTTCAGCTTGCAGACCAAGGGGACCACACAGCAGCAGGAGAGGTCTACAATTACAACCTCCCGCAGTGGAACTTATAGCCAACCCACTGTGGCTGTAGTAAAACAGTGCAGATTCTTTATCATCTTTTACTATTAAATTATGGAAAGGGTATCAAACTGTTACCAAGTGTTTCAAGATTTAAATACTGTACCTGACTGAACTAAGCATTAGAGGATTTGGTCAGGAAGGTGAGCCAGTCAAGGCACACAGTACACGCATGAGAACTCTATCAACTCAGCTTTTATCACAGTTTAGCTACTCGTACATGGAAGTCACTTCAAATAGAAGTCAATCAATTGAAAAAAAGTACTACAGTAACCAATTCCATTCATGAGAGCCACAAACTGCTATATAGCACAAAGTAAAATGAATGTTGATGTTCTGGAAATTTGGCTACGTACGCCTAAAAACAACTAACCTAACATCAGATGCCACCCAACTGTGGAGACGAGCTCACAGCTAATTAGCGTTTGCAGATGGTATTCCCTGGATCACATAACCGTGTTTTCAGTTCATGCAAATGTGTATGGTGGCAGCTTCTCTTTTCTATTAGTGTCTCCTGATGGCCACAGTTTGCATAACCACTCTGCTGTGACCTTGCTGACACAAACCTCTGCTTTTGCAATTGAATTTTTTACACCAGAAAAAAAATTATATCTGCACCAAATGACAATTACAAACAAACTGATTTAAAGACATCACATCCAAGACTGCAGAGAAAGTTCATGTTTGACTTGGCAGCAGTTTGAACACTACACAATCTAGAGCTATATGCAGGAACAGAACAATTCCTGTGATGAAGCTTTGAAACTATTCGGGCTCAAGTTCGGTCTTACTATCAAAACTTGTTTGTAAGGAGTATTACAGAAAAAAATAGTAAATGTCTTCCCACAGTGGTAAATAATCAGAGGACTCAAACTGAGACATTTAACACTTGCAACAGCAGGAAGTGCACCGAAATGCATAAGAGCGTGACTATCACTCATTCAAGCTGTTACAGCTTGAAGGTTTGTAATCATTTAAAACGTTGTCTTTTCACCATAAATAAGAGCTAAAGAAAATCCAATTCTCAAAGTTCTGAAACACAATAAAGGCAGCTCAATAAAACAGCTACAGCACACATTGATTTGTGCAGTCTGGAATATTAAACATTTGCATTTGGCCAAAGTCTAAGAGCAACATCGTAGATGACTTAATTGGCACAAATTTGAGGAAGAAGCTCATGACCTCTGAAATAGTACCGTTTGCTCAAGGCCATGAGGATAAGCCACAGACCTCATGAAAGAAACTTGTGTGGCCTGACAAGACACATCCAGTTATGAATTCTCAAGTGATGAAGGACAGAAGGATGAATAGACACTTTATTCATCCCAGAGGGAAATTCACATGAATTTATATCTGCACCTGGCGGTTCTATAGGGAAATTGATTTAAACTATTTGTTTAAAATTAAGCAAATGGCAGAATAACACACACCCCATGCCTCAGGATTGAAGAACACTACGGTGGCACTGATACAATGTGGGGGCGGTTAAGGCTGGTGTTGGAGAACCAGGAGAGCCTCAAGCCTCCAAGCAGACGCCGCATCCTTTGATCTTTTACTCACTGCTTTAAAACCTTCCTTTGACCTGGTCGAGCAACACATGCTGTCAGTGCACAGCCACGTTATTTAGCTCAGGTGACAGACTACAGCACCTTTACTCTAATCAGGACGCCTATTTCACTCATTCCAACAGGATTCCCTTCTGTCCATCACGCACAAGTACAACATGAATTCAAGAGAAGTTCTATTTCATGACAACACAAACATGAGCAAGTAAAGCAGAAACAGCCTAGGTTACTCAGCTATGCAGAGCGGAGGACTTTAAATGACAGGCTTCAGTGTATTTACGTCACATACAGTAGTGTTTATGATTTGCAGGGACTTGCCCATGTTGTGTGACAGCACTAACCAATGCAAGGGGATTTTTTGGGGGGGGGTGTTAACCTTCAAATTGTCAGGCTCCGGTGCCACCTTTCATTATCGCTCAAGTCCTATGTTTTACCTGTTGCCCTTTAGAATACGGTGCAAAGGTTTCACAGGTGCATTTAACACAACCAGAGAAAAGTCAGACCAATCTCTGAACTCTGCAGACTGACAAGACCTACACAAAAAACACAACAACACCTACACAAAAAAACACTCCATGGCAAACTTTTTTTTAAAATTATGCAGTGTAACATTTTCCACACCAATTATTATTATTATTTAGCATAATACGAAAAAAAATCTTTACGTTAAATTCTGGTGTCGCGTCAGTTCAACGCAATCCACTAATCACTGCAGCGTTACATTAGACAAATCGTAAAAATGCACAGTAAAATCCCACATGACACGACTGTCTTTGTCAGACATTTACCGAGTCTCCACTGAACGAGCGAACACACGCTCCAGCAGGAGATATTCCTGGAGAGGGTGATGTTTGGGTTAATTTTAGCCCGAAGGAGCGCACGCCACGGGGTAACAGACGTGTCAATCACCGGGTGACCCGAGGCTGGACGCGGCTCCACTCACTCGAGGCTGCGAACAACCTGTGGCACGAAACGTTGGCTCCAGCGGGGAAACCGGAGACGTGTTCGGACCACAATTGACAGTTCCACGCGAAACAAAGCGTGAACGTGCCGCGGAGTCGCACGCCAGAGAGGCGGCGGAGCTGAGCTAGCATGACGGCTCTCTAGCCCGCTCCAGCCGTTAGCAGCGGGCAGCTGTTCGCCAAATCCCTCGGCCGCTCATAACGGTTCATCATCCGCGACTCACCCGCCGTCAACGTCAAATCAGTCCGCACACGCAAGTTTGCCCGGTGTCGTCTGCTCGTTCATGGCGGCGCTGTCACCAACTCAAACGCGGAGCGGCCTTCGGCTGTTATCGTCTCCGTTGTCGCGTCTTCTTCACGGAGTCGAGTCGTGAGCTGTCCAGCGGAGCGAGGTGTCTTCTGTCAGTCACCGCCGAGCCGAGCCGAGCCGGCTGTCCTCTCTGCCGCCATCTTGGTTGTGATGGGAATCCGCTCTCTCTCTCTATCACTCTCGCGCTCGCGCGCTCTCTGTCTCCCTCCACACACGCACGCACGTGCGCACAGACAGAGTGGTACTTAGACACCGCAGCCTGCTTCACGAGCCACGCAAGTTGTATTACATCAGTGAAACTGCACAAAACACCAAAAACGACATTATTAAGCAATTCAAAAGCAGAAAGAGACTCACAGTAGAGACTTCAATTACTTGAAAGTAATACAGACAAGCACAAAAACGTACAATAAAGACAATGGCAAAACTGTAGAAATGAAATGTGCAAAATCAAAGGTGCTGCCTTTATTTTGAACTAATACATATTCTAGCAAAGTTCTTTTCAAAAATGCATGCAAAATAAAAACGTACTGTATGTGAATACTGGTATAAGTCTTAAAAACGAAAAAGCTATTTGTGTTTGGAGTCAAAGTGTAGTAATACTTCACACTGGACCTTATTGTTTATTCACCCTACAATCAGTGTATAAACTGTATAGCCAGCACTGTCCAGTATTTAAAACCACTACCATATTGTACCTGCTTCATCATTATAATAAATACTTACACAGTTGTATTGTAGCTTTTCTGTAGCTTCACTTTAGGAAGGTGAAATCCTTTTGACTATTGTCCATTATCACAGCTCAGTGGTTTGATTTTGTTTTACTCAGCAAATGCTGGAGATAAACAGAAATAAAAGACATCCAAAAATGCCTATTATGCAATTGTCCCACCATGAATCTGTGTCATGGGATTCTTCTTACAGCAAATATATTTGAAACATTGTGTGTGCATATTTTAGGAACGGTGTTTTAACTGAACACATGCAAATAGAAAACCAACTATCATCTATCAACAAATTATCATCCACTTGATAATGAAGTCCACATATTTTGTTTCATCTTCCAAATCCAGATTTAGATTTTCCAAATCAAAATCTTTCATTGATCGTAAGTGACACATTGCTTTTAGAGTGGCTAGTTTATCAGCAGCTCCATTTTCAGGATGAATAAATTATAGTTAAAGAGCAGAAGATATGATGAAATTGGTTGAAACAGCTCGGCTTCGAGCAGGTGTGGGATTTGATTCCCACACATTTGTGCTGACTCAAACATACTTTAAATGTGTGTTTTCCCATTTGTTCTCAAAGGTTCTGTATTATACAGATAGACATAGCTGCAGATAGAGTGCATCTATATAGACATGGTCCCCTGCTGCCATCTGCTGCCTTTTGAGAGCAAACACAGTCCCCCAGCAAACCTTTGACGTGTCTGAATAACAGTCACCCTACAGTATATTCTAACTGCTTATGTCAGCAGGCCGCATGGAGCTGGAGCCTATGGCAGCACACACACACACACACACACACACTCACACACACACACACACACACACACACACACACACTCACACACACACACACACACGGCTTCTGCACTGCTGTGAAGTGGCAGTGAGCATTAAAGCGGATGCAGCTCGTCAGCAACAGAAGTGACTTCTGAATTCAATTTTCTTCATTTGTACATTTTGGAAAATGAGTGAAGCCGTACTGGCTCTGTGATGGACCGGTGACCTGTCCAGGGTCTACCCCGCCTCTCGCCTGTAGATAGATGGGAAGGCTCCAGCAGCATGGGAACTAGAGGTAGAAAATGGATGGATGGATGAAGCTGGACTAGTTTCCACCTTTAGTCGTCTCTGACACAGTCTATCATTATGTCTTATACTAGAATCCCGCGTTTCATGTGCTTCCCAAGGGCCACAACCGTTGAATTTCCTACATGCATAACAACTAGACGCCGGGACTAGAAGTAACAGATGGAAAATAACCCCCTGCTGCTACAATACAGCAAAGTTAATGGATTTATCTGTGATTAAGTGTTTGCATCTGTGCTCACAGACATGCTGATGAGGCAGAGAGTTCCAGTGGCACGGAATTTTCAAATCCCTTCTGCGTGATCATGAGCTAACGGCTAAACTTAGGCTTGTATAACAAGTGTTCCACCGCTTGTCTGAGTCCACGCCATGATTAGTGGCTCTGTGCACTAATTATGTCATCCCAGTCCACACTTCCGCTGTAAGACAAGCTGCACGCACACACACAGAGTTACTGGAATTCCTCCTCTCTGCTATTGATTTTCAGCAGATTTGGAAACGTTGACATGACGAGCAAGAGACATACAAGCTTTTTCAAATGATGCCACGCGCTGCTCCTCCCTCCGTGCATTAGAGGTCAGGAGACAGGCAGGATGTGAGCTGGACAGGCTGCAGGCTGAGATGTCGGCCAGGATGCATCACAACCTGCATATTTAAACTCGTCTTTCACGCGTATTACACCGTTTGAACACTTTGCTTTTATTAATGGGTATTGGATATGATGTCATGTTTCACGTAAAAGGTCACAAATCACGTAAAGTGCACAATTAAGCCCAAAGTTAATCGATAGTCATTCTGAGGTCTAGAGTACTAAAGCAAACCATGGGTCTGGTTTGTATTTATACACACATATATGTATATTTGGTTGCTATCTTTGTGTTTGTGTCCTAGTTTCTGAGATACAAACATGAAGCAGCCCGTCTGACCAGCAGTTCTATAAATAGCAGCGGCGGAGTGAGCATCACACGTTGTGGTGACTGATCTGTTCCAGGTGTGATACAGGCGTTTCTGTACTTATGTGTTTGACAGTTCATGCTGCTTTAGAGGGCTGTAACAAACGGTCCAAGCCAGTCACGCTATTGTCAAACCAACGTAGAACAACGACTGAAAGATTACTGTGGAGCCTTACTGCAAAGCTTCACCCAAATGGGTCTAGGCTCACGTATCTATGATCTGTAAAATACAAAACAGCTCAAACTAACTGAAAACATTAACACGTTAACACTAAAACCTTCAGTCACACAGGGAACTCTGTCAACATCAGGTTTCGTGACCCTTTGACCTCTGATCTGATTCTCTGGAGGGACAACAGGAAAAGGAACTTCCTTTGTAGAATCAATACGGTGTGAAATTTGATTTATGTCATATAACTAAGAGTGACTTTTCTCACACATAGTCAGTTGGAGTGTATCACCTCCCGACTGTAGCTTGATAGCATGTAAACAAATGGGAAACATAATTACTGTAAATGAAACATGGATGCAACATTAAAGAAATTCAATTTGCCAAGATATTCTTTGAGGCAGTTTTTAATCTGCTGTATTTGGGGAGATGAGTCTTGAGGTGAAGCCTAAGTCTAAAGGTAATAAGTACATGAGGAAAGTGATGTTAATGACTTGTAATTTGATTTCGTTTTTTCCTTGCAGTAAGTAATTGCGTTATCTTGTTGGAGTCCCATCCACTTCATCCTTTTAATATTGATTCAGACGAACTGCTGTGATTTCCTGTTGGAGCGTGGTTGCATGATGAGCTGATGGAGTGTATGACAGGGTCGGCTCACATCCTGCTGTCCCACCCAGCAGCGAAGAGGAAAAGGCCATGTCCATGAGTCCATACCATGAGGTACCGTGTAATCACAGGGTTTGCTTTTTCATGTTACACGGTGATGAAATTAAAGAGACAGTAAAATGCAGTCATTTTACTTTATACATACAGTACAAAGGATGTTGAGCCGTAAACAAGATGTTTGAGTTTAAAAATTATAATGCATGTGTCCTAAACACAGGGGCGGCACTTGTGTAAGTATATGTATATATCATTGAGTTTGTGTGTATGAGCTGAGTCCAGCGACCCGGCCGGCTTGGGTTACACCCTTCTAATACGACACGGAGGAGAAACCTCTCTGGATGCACCTTGCTTGCGGGAAGCGGAGCGACTGTAGGCATAAATAAATCTCCCCTGAGGAAAGTCGATACAGCAGCTCGTGTGTCTGCAGCTGAGCATCCAGGCCCATCTGCATCTCCTGCACTGTGTACAGTACATGACACAAACCTGCCTCTGATGTGTGGAAGAAGAAGTAGGAAGTAGAAGAAATACTGCAAACGGCTGCCGTCTTATTAAACTCGTGGTTGCAAAGACTGTATCATTTAGAGCCGTGGAAATCTATTGCGTTTCATTCTTCGGTGAGACTGAATGACACCAAGTGGAATCCAAAGTGAGAGGTTCAGCACTGCTGCCAGTACGAACGTCCATGGATACAGATCAATGGAAACAACAAAGACCAGTGGAGCCAGAGACTCCCTGCTGATTCAATTTACCGTCTCTGTTATTCACATGATGCTACTGCCTCCCAGCTGACACCACATCACTGAGGCAGAGGATTTGGTGGGATGTTGCACCGACGTGTGCACGAAATGAAAGAATGACAGATAACACAGGCAGCAATAGATCTTATTAGATCCCATTAAGACTTAAATGGATGAACAACGCAAGTAGGAATACATCATTAATAAATAAATAAGTTTCCCACTTCATCATCCAGCGATGTGGTCAACATCCGTCGAACAGGAGTCTGGAGATGAGGGATGGAACTGGTTACTGCTTCCCTTTGGTTTTTACAACAGCCTACGTGTGACTTTGTCTGTGAAGAGGAGTTGTTTTATTTTAAATGTTTAACAGTCACAACCTTCACAGAGATCTGGTGGTCTGGTCTGATGCTACTGGCCCTGATCCTGTTTCTAAAGTCCAGCATTAGCTGAGGTTCAGTCAAAGCAACCTACTGTATATAGAACATAAGGAGCCAAACTGTGGTTTATCGGCTTGATGAGTTATTTGATATGAAGGCATATGATGAGGACAGATCACATTCTGGTGTAGGTTAAGCTTCTGCTGATGTAGCAGAAACCGCACACCAGAAATAACCAGAGAAAATACATACAGTCAAATGTGAACTAATCACTGTAACTGTGTACGCAACCAATACTGACTGCAAACAAACTGCATGCGAGACTGAAACACAAGCAAGTTGTAGAGGAAAACTCTAATAGCATTTATATAAAAAAACAGACAGAGCATAGAGTCTCCACTCATTCAGGGCAGCATCAATTATTCATAAATGCTCCTGTCGACTGCACTGCTACAGGGATCGATGTCTCTGTAATGTGGACTGATACCAGCCTCTGGCCCAGTCCTGGATGCAGCAGGTTAATGGGCCGACTGGATTTCATTCACCGCACGACTTCCTGAACAAAACTCTGCAAAGCAACTCGCATCCAGAGCATTTGTTCCATTAAAACAATATGACAAATGATGAGGTATACATATATATATATATATATATATATAGCTTCAAAACCAGGGGTTTGCAAAGTAAGATGTGGAAGCATAGAAGGCATGTTATGTCCAGTGAATAATTAAGTTTTCCATATTTTTCAGAGGGAGGGAAGAGAAAGCCTTTTATTCTGTAATTAGTCAAACCTTTGTTCATGTAATTACATACTGAATATATAGTATTATGTGTGTATATCAACCATCCATCATTCAGACCGGCTGAGTTTAGCCCATCGTGGCTGTGGGTGAGAGGTGGGGTTCACCCTAGTCAGCAGTTAAGCTGCCTGCCTGTCTGTGAATGACAGGAGGAAGCAATGAAGTCAAACAGGAAGTACTAAGACTGTGGGTGACCCTTCTGATGTAACCGCTCCCTCCACCACTTTAACTAACGACACAAAGCGCCAGCTTGAACACACTGTATGGCATCATTATGTAACTTGTGTGACACCAGGTCTCATTATATGAGGCCTCTGTGAACCAGAGGGGTCACCTTTATTCCTGGGCTGTGGAATCCTTTTAGACAAACGTTTCTCCAGTACTGGGTCAGATAATTTGGCCTGGTTCGTTGCCAGAACATTTGGTTTGCATCCTGCTGAGCTGTGATAATGAGCAGAGCATTAAATATTCAGTTAAGAGGAAGTTGAGTGTCACTACATTATCTGAGACCATCAGCCATTTATTGATGACTATTTGTTATCTTGTCTTAGAGCAGACACAGACACACACACACACTGAACTACTGGGACTAATATTATTTGTCTGATAGATGTAGTCTGTTTGCTTCATGAATTATAGATCCTCCAAAATGTCACCCAGAGCGAACAGACAGATCTGTCTGGGAGCTTCACTGTGAGCATGACATCACCTTGACAGATGGGTCCTTTCAGCCCTACACCGCTTGCTGGAAGTTCAGATGGGAAACTTGTTATTCAATCAATATGTAAGGCTTTTTAAATTGCTTGGTTGTTTCCTACTGCGCTAAATTGTTAATTAGCTTGTGTCTGGTGCAGCGAGGCAGGTAGGCTGCTGGCAAACATTAAAAATGGACGGGTGATGGAATTAAACGCCTCAAATCAGCATGAAGAAATAAGATTACAAGAAGATGTTTATCATTTTATCTGTGCGTGTTTTAGAAGAGGGAATTTGTCAATGAGTGTGTAAAGCCAAGGAGATGATGCCTCGGTACCGTTAAAGTGAGTCCCACCCACTTCTTCCCTGGCTCAGCCCCGCTCCACCTCCCAGCATTCATTCAACCCGGCGCTGCGGAGAGGAAACCGCTGCCCCTCAGGGATTTGGCATCATAATTATATAGGAAGCAGAGGAGTCTGGCGCGTGTCAGAGCTGGAGCGGCTGCAGGCGGCTCACACGTGTCCACTGATGCGCAGCAAGGAACGGCTCACAGCGTGAATGCGGAGCTTTCCTTCTCAGACTGTGTGAAGGTAAGATTATCTCTTCAATTAGTCTACGGCGCGTGAGAGCGGAGAGTGGCGACGTGCAGCCTCCCGCTGCTCACAGTCTGCTCCCTCAGATTAGGTGCTTCTGCCTCCACGCTAATCAGCCACAAACTGCTGCTGCAAATGTCTGCGGCTAAAACCTGAAGCCTCTTAGACGCTCACCTGAGAAACCAGTTTCTGGACTTTTGTAAAAACAGTTCTACCTTCTAATCTTGTATGAAACTGTTGAGAAAGTTTATTTGGTGTTTGGGGTTTAAATACAATGAATTGCATATACATTCTAAATAACTGTCGCTGGCTTGCATTTTTTGAATTTAGAGGTTTAATGAACTCTGAAATGATTTTTATGCCACCAAATGTTTCATAGAGAACCTTTCTGAAACCAAAAGCTCTTAAGGGTTAAAACGCGGTGCTTTCACTTGCCTGTTTTCAGAGTTAGAGGCGGAAGCGGCCATGTCAGACAAGAAACCCCGAGGCTCCGACGCCCGACCCAAGATCGGCCTTCGCAGCTGGAGCGCAGACAGTTATGTGTGGAGGGGAAAGAAGCGCTCTCGGAGCTCGTGCAACGGCTCGGGTCCCGGGGGTCCGGAGGCCGAGGGGACGCAGGAGCCGGGCGCGAGGTCCACTTCCTGCCCGCGCTGGCGCCGGGACAGGAACTGCAGCTGCAGCGCTCTGGGCGACGCGCTGACGTCCGCGGACCTGGACGCCGTGTGCCGGAAGGCCTTGTCCCGGCGCTCCCTGAGGCAGAAGTTCCAGGACGCCGTGGGCCAGTGTTTCCCTCTGCGCTCGCACCACTACCACCATCACCACCACCACGCGCCCGCCTCCTCGCGACCCTTCTCCGTGCTCTTCTGGTCCAAGCGGAAGATCCACGTCTCGGAGCTCATGCAGGACAAGTGCCCCTTCTCGCCCAAATCTGAGCTGGCCAGATGTTGGGACCTTATAAAGAATCACGCCACTCATCCACACGCCCTTAACGACATGGAGACCCCCCTCAGGGGTCCCGTGTCATCGTCCTCCACCTCGCCCCCACAGACTCCCATCTCCTGGGAGGACCTCTGCTGCTCCCCGGGGCCCGGCAGCACCAGTCTGGATGACTGGGACCCTTCGTGCCCCCGCGGGGGGGCAGAGGGCGTCTGCAGACACACTGACTACATCCTGGTCCCAGATCTGCTCCAGATCAACAACAGCCCCTGCTACTGGGGAGTGCTGAACCGCTTCGAGGCCGAGGAGCTGCTGGAGGGCCAACCGGAGGGGACGTTCCTGCTCCGCGACTCCGCTCAGGACGAGTTCCTCTTCTCCGTCAGCTTCCGGCGCTACAGCCGCTCGCTGCACGCACGCATCGAGCAGAACGGCAAGCGCTTCAGCTTCGACGTGCGTGACCCGTGCATGTACCGGGACCCCAGTGTGACGGGGCTGCTGAGGCACTACAGCGACCCCGCCACCTGCCTCTTCTTTGAGCCCCTCCTCTCGCGGCCGCTGCCGAGGACCTTCCCGTTCTCGCTCCAGCACCTGTGCAGGGCTGTGATCTGCAGCTGCACCACCTACCGGGGCGTCAGCACGTTGCCGCTGCCGCCGCAGCTCAGGGACTACCTCAGACAGTACCACATCAAATGTGATGGAGCCTGTGCTGTGTGACACGCGGGGCGGAACGGACGCTGGAGCACGAGTTCCTGTTTTGTGGAGCAGAACTGGTATTAACAGTATGATGCAAACACATCTCCAGCACCTCATCAGCCTCGTCTGCAGGTCTGAATACGTATAGAGTAAGATCACACTAAATACTGAGGGCTGGTGGCTGTAAATGTTCAGGTTGTGTATGAGGGTCCAGTTCATGGGACAAAGCCAACGCTAGCATCATGTAGGTCTTCCACTGGTCACTTATGGTTCCAGACTGAGACCAATCATCCTTTTACTGTATGTGATGTGATGCAATGCAATGTCCCTGCAGGCAACATTTATTGAAAAGGCTAGAGGCGCCTAGATTAACTATTAGCTATTAAATCATTTTACAACAAAACATTTTCTGTAAATCTTTTCTCTTGGTCCAGAAGAAAATCATTTTTCTAACTGGTGGTGAACACTCACACAAACACACACTCAGAACATCAGATTCGGGCCCACTGGTGACCAGCAAACTGTGGGTTCTAGACTTTGTGTTCATTTTGAAGACACATCAGACATTCAGTCCAACCTGACTTTCTGTGAGGCCACGCGGTGGCAGCACAACAGCACTGATGGAGGCTTTGAGAAAACATCCACTTCATTTGTCTTTTCACACTGACCGCTGCTCTCTAACATGGTATTTTAACATCCTTCAATAACCCAGAAATATCATGTGCATGATGTACAATACAGCATAGAGGCTGTGGGGCGAGCGAGCAGATGTGTGTGTGTGTGTGTGTGTGTGTGTGTGTGTGTGTGTGTGTTACTTACATACAGTTGTACAGTTGTAATCAGATTTAGGTTTTGCACAACCTCCACTGAAACATTCAGAATGTACATGTGTGTAAACATGTCTTGATGAGGAACACAGGTCTCTGAAGCTCATCGAACTGGCAGAGGAACCAGAGAGGATCCATCTATGAAAAAACAGTAAGGTTAAGGTTAGGATGACAAATTTAGGGTGGTATCTTTAATGACACTCACACGAGGTTTTTGGTGGTTGTGGTAGTTTGAAGAGAAGCGCTGTGCTCTTCGTGTTTGCGTCACTGGAGCGCCCCCTGCAGGCCACACGGTCACCGGGCTGAAAGAGCCGTTTGCGGCCTGTTGCTGGAGCCGCAGTCGCGCTCGTCCTGCCTGTTCATGCAGCAGCTGAGGCCGTGTCATAGTGAGACGACCTAATGGTGTGGAAAACGCCGCTTCTGAAGTGTCGCTCTGAAAACAACTCGTGTCTTTTCTTTGCAAAGGACACCTCTAAATGTCAGCGCTTCAGTGGAGCTAATGGAGAGATAAGGACATGAAAAAGACTATTACCCTTCAGACTCCAGAACCCAGATTTATCAGTGGAGTCGTGTGTCACCAGCTCCTCTCTCTCTGGAAGATGTGGAGGAGACTGAATACATGCATATGATAGTGTGGCTGCCTTCAACATGCTTTATGAGCCGGTCTGGTCTGGTCAACAGTCTATATGTTCTATGTCAGGGTCTACGACTCATCTATCTTAAATTAGTGCAAAGTTGCTGCACAGTGTGAAACCAAATGATTAGACACTAATTATCTCTGCTGACAGTGAATCAGCTTGAAGGAATAACAGAGGTAAAGAAACACTTGGTAAATGTCACACGGATGAAATGATGAAGCTACTGTGGGAAAAGCAGTATTTAATATATTGGATGCAACGTGGTTTGTTGGCTTCATATGCAAACAGATATAAGATTATAGCAGATGCATCATGAGAATGAGAATAATGAAGAAATAGGACACTCTTTTTAGTAAAACTCTTCTATTGTTTCTGCCTGTGCGTTGTCCGTCTACAAGGTCTGTTGTTTCTATGATACAGAGCAAAGACGTCACACGTTCATAGCAACAATGGAGATATCACAAGGGAGAGATTTCAGACTCTGATGGACTCTGATTGACTCAACAGTTCCCAACATGTTTTGCCTCTACAGCTTGATAAATCTGAAAACTTAGATATCGTATTTTACACCCAGCTTCATGCGTCCATGTGTCATGTTCACATGTTCAGTGATGCAGTAACTGGACCCCAAGCTGTCACCGCCACAGCAGATAAACAGTGGCAGATGAGGCGTCAAGGGGAAAAAGCTGAAAGGTACGTGTATTCTTTATAAACGCTAAATAGTTCAGCCAAAAGCATTTTGTACACCTTTTACTCTAAATCACCCGAGTCAGAGAATTAGTGTGACAATACATACACAACACGGGATTTTCACTCACGACATTGAATTGACATGTAGATAAATACACAAAATGATGAAACCCAATCATATTTAACCGCACTTTTAAGCATTTGCGAGTTTATTTTACTGGTGGGAGGAGTTTGGACGGCTGCGTCATGACGTAGCTGGCGGGAGTTGTGACGCAGCCTTTCCGTGTTTTCAACGCAGCGCGGGAGATTTGCGAGAAGAGCGCTCAGTAAGCGGAGTCGTTGTGGAAAGCGTAGGTTTTCATAATCAGTTTGTACTTGATAATAGATTAAATCCCGCGGTTTGTTCGAGTCCAACGTTTCACGCTGTGCACAACGTGTCACGCTCACTGGACGCAGGGAGACGTGTCGTTAGCGTTAGCTCGTGTCCTGAGCTAGCTAGTTGTCTGTACAGGCAAAG
This sequence comes from Betta splendens, assembly GCF_900634795.4. NCBI lineage: Eukaryota > Metazoa > Chordata > Actinopteri > Anabantiformes > Osphronemidae > Betta > Betta splendens. The sequence continues at coordinate 2,645,730 of NC_040883.2, read as the reverse complement.
TAACGTCAGGACTGATAAACAACAGCGTACGAGGACTGGGTTCACACGTTCATACCCGTCTCTGTTCGTCCAGTCAACAGGTCGTCACGATGCCGTGTGAGAGGAAGCCGATGCGCTACGGTCACTCTGAGGGACACACCGAGGTCTGCTTCGATGACACGGGAAAGTAAGTCAGAGACGATTACACCAGACCGAAGCACTGCCAACACACTGTTGGAAACATTCTATGCGGGAATAGAGCAGTCCTGCAATTTAATTGCTGTATTTACTACAATTATGTCAAAATAGTAAAATCCACCTTAAGTTAAATGGGTTAAATCTTTCTTTACCGTAACTTTAACTTGCTTATTTGGGTGCTGGTTATACACTGTTTTGTATTTCACTTAAAGAAACACACGCACCTACACTATTAGGAAAGTTGATCAAAGTTCCTGTTTTTCAACATTAAGCATATTTGAAATCTGATACAAACAAATTTTCCTTAGGTTCATTGTAACGTGTGGAAATGATGGCGACGTTCGGATCTGGGAGAGCTTGGATGACGACGATCCACAGTTCATAACGGTCGGGGACAAGGCGTACTCTCTGGCTCTCAAGGTCGGTCCCCTGCTACTGTACATGTCCAGCAGCTGCAGCCCATTATACACGGACTCCTGAAGAATTATGGATTTCCACAGAGATCCGGTTTGTAATGAATTAACACTTGACTCCACAGAACGGCAGGCTGGTGACGGCGAGCTCCAACAACACCGTTCAGATCCACACATTTCCTGAGGGCGATCCAGATGGCATCCTGACCCGGTTCACTACCAACGCGACACACGTGGCATTCAACAGCAGCGGCTCCAGAGTCGCAGCTGGATCAGGGTACTGCTCCTACTCCTAACGTGTGCTCATTCACTAGGTGGCAATAGTTCACGGTCTTGACATAAAAACGCATTGTTTCTGCTCTGAGCTGATCGACTTACTTTCTTACATACTCATTAGTTCCAGATACTGATGAATTTTACATGGTGTCAGATCTGAATCACAAATCATGCATAGTCGCATCAATGTGGCTTCACCTGTGGCGGCGGCTGAAGTGAACGTGCGTAACCTGTTTGTTGTGCTTAGTCATGCACACTGTGACCGCACCAGACTAAGAGGACGGATCATCTCGTTACGTTTCGTGCTGTTGTTCCGGTACACAATGAGATGCACACAGCTGTGCAGCTCAATGAGTTTCCAGTGCGCAGACACAGCAGCACTTTGGATTGGTTTGTGATTAGTCCTGATTGAAGGCAAACATCTGGTTGCTATGAGAATTGATTTGCCCTAAACTGGTTTATCACTGCAATAAAAGCACAGAGCATGGGGCCCTATTGATGCTCCTTTTATCCCACAGGTCATTTCTGTTATGATATTGATTGTAGAAATCCAGACACGTAAAACTGTTGGTAGATTTGGCATCTGGATTCTAGCAGACATTCAGGCTTGTTTTGTTTTTCTTGGTCATTGACTTAATAATTTGCACAAATTGATTCACAGCTGATGTTCCATGTCTTTCGATTTTATTTCTGTTTGCTCCATATGTTAACGTGAATTTTCAGTCTGCACATTTATTTATGTTTCTCTGCTTCTCAGTGACTTCATGGTAAAGGTAGTGGAGGTTGCAGACAGCAGCCAACAGAAAACCCTCCGGGGTCACGAAGCGCCTGTACTCAGTGTCACCTTTGACCCCAAAGATGACTTCCTGGTGGGTGAACATTTTCTGGTGGTAGTAGGAGTATCACGTTTTTTTCTGTTCCTGATTTATTCCTCCTTAGCCAAAATGTGGGAAAACCTCATTGTACAACAAACCAACTAATAGAGTTGGTTGCATGAAAAGCATCCGATGGCTGTAGACGTATAAACCTGTCTTACCAGTTTTTTCAGCAGTGGGGGGGACTTAGCAGCAAGGGGACTTATTGTGGAGACAGAACCTCACAGTATCGTGTCACTATTTCAGAGTCTGTCATGAAAAGTGTTAGAAATGTGGCTGGTTTTCAAATATCATGTCATAACTCTTTGAGACTTGGAACATTAATATATCAACATGTTAATCCATTTTGAAACTTGCAGATTAGAGCGAATAATATCATAATTGAACCCATTATTGTCTCGGTCCCTAATCAAACACATCTGCTGCCTCTGTCAGGCGTCTGCCAGCTGTGATGGCTCTGTTGTGGTGTGGAATATTGAAGAACAGGTATGTTGGTTTTCCAGCACTTCAGCATAATCTCATTTGACACATGTACTCCATCTGGCCAGTCCCTCAGATACTGCTCTGCTTCGTGTTCATTCAGACCCAGGTGATCAGCTGGCCCCTGCTGCAGAAGACCAACGACGTCACTAATGCGAAGTCTCTGTGTCGACTGGCCTGGCAGCCGCGGCAGGCGAAGGTGACGCAACCCCTCCATGCACCAGTTCATTCAACTGGTTGAGCTACAACATCAAACATGACACATGCAGGACTTTGTGTCCATAACGCTAAACAAAGAAGTGATTAATCAGTGTGATAGACAAGTGCGACACATGGTAACAGAAAGATTGTCTGTGCCAACGCCCAGTTTTTAGCGGTTCCTGTCGACACAAAGGTGCACCTGTACGAGCGAGGGACCTGGAGCCATGCAAGCACCCTGACTGACGAGCTCCTGACACAGGTGAGACGTTGATGGTTAAGTAATGTTAAGTGAATGCCTTGTGCAAGACATAACCGCTTGGTGACAAACGTTTAACCAATATGTATCAGACACGAAGGAGAAACCTGGTTCCTCCTTTTTTTTGACCATTATTGACCAACATTCTCATGCTGTTTTTTTCTTTAGCCCATCAACGTTGTGGCCTGGTCTCCGTGTGGTCAGTTCTTGGTCGCTGGGTGTGTGGGAGGTTTGATGACTGTGTGGGACGTCAACAACAAGCAGTGTGTGGAAAGGTGAGTTACATGTGCCTCATCCCTTCTCTGGTGCAGAAGCCATGTCATTTAAAAGGACAATGACGTCTTATTGAACCGCCTCAGCCACGGAGGCTGGAAGAAGTGTACGATGTAACCACAGGCCAACGTAGTATTAAACAAATAATACAGTGATCGTTTGCTTGTATCTGCTGCAGACAGAAGCATGAGAAAGGCTTCAGCGTGTGCAGCCTGGCCTGGCACCCGTCAGGCAGCCAGATCGCCTACACCGACACGGAGGGCTGCCTGGGCCTGCTGGACGGACTCGGCGCCTTCACCTCCGACGCCAGCAGCGCCAAGGTAGCGCTCAGACGCAGCATGCAGGGGGGGTGCACGACGTAATAACTAACAAGTTGTCAGGTTGTTGACGTGTAACTGGGTTTTCAGCAGGCACCGGTGAAAAAGCCTGCGAACGACTTTGACGGCCTGTTTGATGATGATGACGACAGACTCATGGATGAAGGGCTGAGCGACACCAACTCACCGGTTAAGAAGCCTGTCGCTGCAGACGATGAGGACGATGATGATTTCCTTATGCCCGCAACAGGGCGGGTGAGGAACAGAGGGGCAATCCTGGATGATGAGAACTCAGTGGGTGAGTCTGGATGGACTGGGCAAAGGTGCAAAGTGTGACTACAAAGCACCACAACCCTCTGTTTTTTTTAAACTATCCCCATCTGTTGAAAACCTCAGATGCTGGGTCAATAAAGCTTGGTCAGGACAAGTTTGATGATGACGATGACACCGGAAGCACGGTGAGACCCCCAGCCTCGCTGGCGCCTCTGCATCCCGTCTACGAGGGACCTTTGCCGACACCTCCTCAGAAGGCCTTTCAGCCAGGCTCCACCCCTGCACACCTCACCCACCGCTTCATGGTAGGACAGCTGGCGGGTGGATTTTTTTTTTCTTCACATCATAAATGTTAATACATTGTTATTGTCCCTCAGATGTGGAACTCTGTGGGAATAGTGCGAGGCTACAATGACGAGCAGGACAACGCCATCGACATAGAGTTTCACGACACTGCCGTGCATCATGCCATGCACCTGACCAACTCGCTGGGTCACTCTATAGCCGACGTTTCCCAGGAGGCCGTGCTGCTGGCCTGCCCGAGCACGGACGAGCTGGCAAGGTAGATCTTGAGCGTCTGTGTGTGTTGTGTTTTTGTACATCTCTCAACCTGCTTTTCTGTCTCCTCTTCCAGCAAGCTGCAGTGCCTCCACTTCTCGTCATGGGACACCAACAAGGAGTGGATGGTGGACTTGCCCAAGGGCGAGGACGCGAGGGCGCTGTGTTTGGGCCAAGGGTGGGCAGCAGTCGGCACCAGCACGCTCACACTCAGGCTTTTCTCCATCGGAGGAGTTCAGAAAGAGATCTTCAGCTTGCCAGGACCCGTGGTCTGCATGGCTGGACATGGAGAGCAGCTGCTCATAGTCTACCACCGAGGTTAGATGCAGACACGAGATAAAGATTTAAGATGACTTCATCTTTGTGTGGATATTGTTAGAAGAATAAGAATAACTTGTGTCCAACCTTGAAGCAAATGTGTGACTTATATATTTAATAATATTTAAACTATTTTACTAGGCTTCACTAATTTAAGTGTAAAGCTGGAATTTGTTGTCTTTAAGCTCTGAGGCCTCTTTCTTGTTGCATGTCTTGTTCGTCTTTAGCGACCGGCTTTGATGGGGAGCAGGCTCTGGCTGTTCAACTGCTACAGTTTGGTCGAAGGAGGAGGCAAGTCATCAACGGGGAACCTCTTCCACTGTCTCACAAATCCTACCTGTCCTGGCTTGGGTTTACTGCTGAGGGTAAGACTCTCTAAAACACATAGATTTTTTTCATTTTCCTGATATTTCTCTTTAACAATCTGAACAGATTTTTCCCCAGCTACAATATTCTAGTCTGACTGTTGGTTCTGTTCTCCAGGAACCCCTTGTTATGTGGATTCAGAAGGGGTGGTACGCATGCTGAACCGCTCCCTGGGTAACACGTGGACACCGGTGTGTAACACCAGAGAGACCTGCAAAAGCAAATCGGATCACTACTGGGTGGTCGGCGTCCACGAGAACCCTCAGCAGCTCAGGTGAAAACGCGTTTGGCAGTAAAACTAATCTGCTCTGCTGATCAGTGACACAAACGGCAAAAAATCAGGCCTGTTGTTCAAAGGATTGGAAATCTGTTTCTATTGGTGTGTCTGTTGGGTTTTTGTGTCAGGTGTATTCCATGCAAAGGCTCCAGGTACCCTCCCACCCTGCCCAGACCTGCTGTGGGCATCCTGTCCTTCAAGCTCCCATTGTGTCAGACAACCACGGAGAAAGGGCAGATGGAGGTAAACGCAGAACAACGATTGTGCCAGTTATTTATGTTTCAAAGATTTGTTGGCAAGCCACCACCTAAGGTTTAAGTTTAAATCTGAAATTGTGCGTAGATTTTACTTGGCTTGTCCTGTCGACCTCCAGGAGCAGTTCTGGCGTTCGGTTCTCTTCCACAACCACTTCAGCTTCCTGTCCTCCAGTGGTTACGAGATAGACGAGGAGGGACAGAACCAGTCCCAGAAGGAGCAACAGGAGCTGCTCATGAAGATGTTTGCAGTGAGTTTGGAAACTCTTACACGAGATTATCTCAACCCACTAGCTGTGGAAGCATGTTTAATGTTAGCGTGCCCAACATAATGATCATCCACATTTTTCCAGTTGTCCTGTAAGCTGGACAGAGAGTTTCGCTGCGTGGAGCTAGCGGAGCTGATGACTCAGAACGTGGTGACGCTGGCGATCCGATACGCGTCCCGATCCAGACGCATGGCACTCGCCCAGCGGCTCAGTGAAATCGCCTTGGAGAAAGCGAACCAGGTCCAGGCAGACGAGCCGGAGGAGCGGGAAGAAGAGGCCGATTACACCCACGTCCGGCAGAACTCCGGGTAAAGTGAAACCACAGCGTAGTTCAGGCTAATTGAACCTCCCTGTGGTAGATTTACATCAGCGTGTTTGAAATCAAAGTGTTTAGAGGCGCAGTCGCTCACTGATCACTGATTTTGTGCAGGTATTACCAGAGTGACATCACAGGAGCACGGTGCAGAAACAGACACAACCAGGACGAGGAGCAGGAGCAGGATGAAGAGGCAGCAGAGGATGAGGAAGGGCCGGAGGTGGAGACAGAGACCGCAGAAACTAGAAAACGTTGGTTGCCTCACTGCCTTTGTGTGTGTAGATGTGACTTTAAATGCTCGAGGCACTCAGGCCTGAGTCAGGAGCCTCTTAAATGATATTAACACAAGCTTTCTCTGGAAAAACACAGGATCTGGTGATAACTGCTCACATTCACATCTCTGATATTTGCAGGTGCAAATCCATTTGCCAAGGAAGCAGGTTCACCAGCGAAACTGTCTCACCCACAAAGTAAGAAAAAAAATTGTGTAAGTAATATTAAAAAAAAAATGTAATTGACAACAAAGTCACTGACTACCTGTTTTTTTTTTTCCAGCTGCTAAAGTGGCACGGGCAAATCCTTTTAAGGTAAAGTCTTTTTATTTTAAAAGCGTCTGAGCTTGTGATGGTGTGTGAATGGCATGGTAACTGTTTTCATGGTATTTTCAGGTCAGCTCAGGCAAACCATCGACCCCGTCTGGTCAGCCTCGAGTGGTAAACATCTTAGACAACATGACATCAAGCAGGAAGTCGGCTCCACTTACCGGATCTACGGGCAAATCTAACAAGAGTCCTGTCCTCAAACCACTGGTTCCGAGGCCCAAGTCCAAGGTTTCATTATTCTCACAGTCCTGCTACACATGTCACAACAGAGCAAATTAAACAGAATAAATCACATACTTCATACATAACTGTGTACTGTGCCATTTACTCTGTTCGTTTGTTGATTAATGCTCTTTAATCCTCTGCAGACGCAGTCCACTCTGCTCCAGATGACAGGCACCAAAGCAGCCAGTAGGAAGCCTCAGGAGAACACAGAGCCAGCTGCAGATCAGCAGAAACGGGAGGAGGTCCCACCTCCATCCTCACAGGCAGACAACGCAGAGAACAAGAGGTAAACACGTGCATTAGTTATATGAAATGAAATGTTTAGTTCATATTTGTTTATTTCATGGATTGTTGTTGTTGTTGTGGTCGTTCAGGCCGAAGACAGGCTTCCAGCTGTGGTTGGAGGAGAACAGGAAGAGCATTGTAGCCGAGCAGCCTGACATGGAGGAGACAGATGTCATCAAAGAGGCCATGGGACGCTTCAGAATACTGTCAACAGAGGAGCGGCTGGTATGAAGGGAGGGTTATGCACAAACGATATGAGGGGGCTCAGCACAAGTGGACGTGTATTCATCCCTTTCGTATGACCCGACCAGATTTTAAATTAATGCCACATTCTCACATTTGATATGTGAGCAAATAAGCCGTCTTTATCAGTAACTAAACGCAGCCTCGTTTCACCCTTTTGTGAACCAACAGATGTCACTCTGCAGGTTTCTCTAGTAGCCCGGTCCTGACCCTGCATCTATTAAGACTCTCAGCATCAGGCTGGCTCCTCAGAAAGAAAAGAGCAAGTGGTTGTGAAGGGAGAGCGAGGGAGGGGTTGCTGTTGCTGGGAAACCCTGCCCCGTCTGTTTAGCCAGTGAGGGCTCAAGGCCTTGATCTTATGTTAACAATGTGTGTGAGACACTGAGGAATAATTGGGATAGACTTCTATTTGACGCAAAAGCGTTTTTACTACAAGAGCGCGTATCACAGTTATGTTTCTGCTCAATGTCCCTACACTTATTTCTCTGCCACACTAAAACACAGGGTGAACAGTTTCCAGCTTTCCTGTGAAGTGGTTTTCCTATTAGCAGATCTCACTGAGTAACCTGGTAACTCTGGTGCCTGAAGCAGCACACAGCACAAATACAGCCTTTACAGTGGTTTAATGCAGCTGCCACTAATTTCGTTGTCCACAAACTGGACTTCCTGATTTTGGTCAGGACAAAATCAGAACTTCCATGTTCTCTGCACCAAATGGAGCAGCGGTTGTTGTTTGCCTGAGATAAATCGCAGGGGAGAATTCACACAGAGGCAGTAAGATAATGAAAATAAACCTTAATGAATCATTCTAATTGTTAAATCAAAATTATTGGAAGGCAGAGGTACAGATGCTTGTACGGTGCTTGTGAGAGGGTTTAAACCCTCCATCCTCAACTGCCACTTTTTTTGTTTAGGTAAAGGGACATGACGTTTTAAATCTTCCTGGAGGCTCCTGCACAGTGGACATTCTTCACAGTAGACTTCCTCGTTCCCTGATGCCCTGTATCACACTACATTATGATACTGACTTTCCACTACACTACACAACCATGTGGCCTTCCTGTGTTCTTTTTTGCAATGCACATTTAGCCTAAATTCTTCAATGATGCCTGACCCTGTGCTGTGAATGTGTGCACCATCTACCAGTCCTGTAATGGTGGTGTTTACGCGTGCTCAGTAGTTTGAATATGCACAGCGGTAATGACAGTGTTTCGTCAGCTGCTGGTGTGTGTGTGTGTGTGCGCGTGTGTGTGTGTGTGCGCGTGTGCGTGTGTGTGGCCACGGCCACGCTGCTGCCAGTTCACTCACCCGAGGCCTGATGATTCATCCTGGCTCCATTACATCGAGGAAAACGCTTCCTTTTGTCTCTGCTCTGAGTGAACGGCTAAAAAAACAGAAGCACGAGGAAGCGCAGCGCTGCAGCCTGTCTGTAGTGATTAAACGTGACGCTCAAGCCTGAGCATCCACGTGTGCATTTACACACAACGCTTGGTTTGTTCCGCTTCATAATTAAGGTGCATGTGATGTGTTTTTGTCTGTTTTCAGTCGTGGACAGAACGAGCCAAAGGGCAAAGTGGAGACGCAGCAGATGCGAAGAAGAGAAAACGAACAGGAGGACAAGACGAAGAAAATGGAGAAACGGAAGCAGATGAAAATGGAGCCAAGAAGAAGAAACCCTTGGATCCGTCCTCCAAGCTCTCAGCATTTGCATTTAACAACTAATCCTCCTCCAGTTAGTTTTTCTTGGCATTTCGTAAACTGTCGGTTGAACAATGACAAAACACATTGTGTTTTTTGTTCAGCCTGTTGAGCCTGTTTGAGACAGAAAATTACAGTAAACTGTTGATAGTTTGCCATAAATCTGTGACATTCATTCCTTTATGTCAGCTTCATTGTTCCCTATTTTACTACATTTCTATTGTTGTTATTGTAAGAACTGAATAAATGTAAATGTTTGTTTTAGACTTTAACCGTGTGTGTGTGTGTGTGTGCGTGTGTGCTGATGCTGACAGCTGATGATGATGCCACATGTCACCTTAATAGTGGCCATTAATTAGCTCAGACTACAGCTCATTGCTGCTGGAATGCCAGCCATCCTGGGAACGTCTTCCTGGCTCAGGAAGTGCCAGTTTCCACCGTATGTTGAAGTGCCACGAAGGATTCTTAAAATAGGATTTTTCCTAATGTCAATCTGACTGGACACAGCGTCCTTGTTCTCTGATGCGTTTGAAGCCCTAAAGACAAATTTGTGCATTTGCTCCATGTGAGGGTCCGATTCTCCCGGAGGTTTTCACGGTTCACCCTGAGGGCAACGTCTGCACCACTTCATGACAGTCCAGCAGTTATTTAGATGACTGGCTCTGTTGGGTCTGTAGCATTTGCCACCGGCATATTTCTGGTTACATGTCCTCTGCCCCTGAAAGAGCACATGGCACTATTAATGATGCGATCTGAGCTGGTTATTCATATATTAGAACTGCTGTCACCGACTGGTGCCACAGGTTGGGTCAAAGTGCGGGTGACGCCTGGGATTTCCTGCAGGTCTCCATCCCAGTCAGAGGGGATGTCACCCTGCCCCCTGGAGCCGCCCAGCCAATGGGAGGTCTCCCTGGATTATCACGCTGTTATAAAGCCGGCTGGATGCTGAGGCTCCGAGACCAGCGTTCCTTCTGTGCCGTCGCCAGTGACCCGTCAAACAGGAAAAACTCACGCAACAAGTGCTCGGCTGAGAAGGAAAAAGGAAACACAGAGAGATGGAGCCTTCCAAGCAGACGCACTACGGCCCCAGCGAGAAGAAAGACTGCGGGGAATGCGGCTCCGTGCTCAACGGACACTTTGACGGGAAGGCGAAGCGGCCGGCCGCCGGTGCCGGTGCCGGTGCCGGTGCCGGCGCTGCTCCGCCGGGCGCGGAGTCCGGCGCGCACAGAGCGACCTCCTCGCAGATGGAGAGCTGGAAGGAGGAGCGCACGCGCAGCGTGGAGGACAACGAGATGAGCCTGCCGTCGCTGGCCGCAGCCTACAGCACCATCCTGCGCGGACTGGGCGAGGACCCGCAGCGCCAGGGGCTCCTCAAGACCCCGTGGAGAGCGGCCACCGCCATGCAGTTCTTCACCAAGGGCTACCAGGAGAAAATTATCGGTGAGTTCCTAAATCCACAAAGCCGCTCAGAGGAGCCGGGATTTCCCTGCGCTCAACAGGTGTCGGGTCCGACGGAGCTGCGTTCATCCGAGGAGCGAAGAGGCGCTGGAAGGTTTTCATTCGGAGCGTGATTCGGTAAAAACTCTTGATGGTCACATGTTAATTAATCCAGATGCGCCGCAGCTGCTTCCTCTTAAACCCAATGGTTTTCTCCAAACTTTACCTGTTGGATGGTTCAGAGTGTGCTAAAAGATTAATTAGACTCATCTTAATTGTCACTCCGCACTTTCGGTAAATGGCTCTTTATACCAGCAGTTAATCTGCCGTGAACATGAAAGCACAGCTCATCACCGGTGAATGGGCTTTTTACGGAGTCCAAGGACAAATGTTAAAGGCTTAAAATGTTTGAACTACACATTTATTGTGAGGCTCCTGTGTTTGTTGATGTTTCTCAGTACATTGTGTACTTTCTGGTTTTTAGAAGTAAATGATCTTTTTGTCTTTGGTGCGTTTACACACAATAACATGAGAACTAAATGAATGAATGATTTTATTACCTGTCAAATTAGTATATTGCACAATGAAACCAGTCAAGTGTCAGTGAAGTTCACCAGAGTAAAACCTACTGCAGCACTTGATTATGACTATTTAATATTCCAATGAACCTGTAACACACGTGGAATAATCATTTCAGCAGACGTTTGTTTGACTTTCTCACACTTTGAGGCCACAGTGACAATGTGTTCTGTCCCAAACCTCAACCCGGTCTCATCTCCTCGGAGCTGCAGACCCGTGTGAGAAGCTTCAGGATCACTGAGGGTCCGAGCCGCTGGTTCTGCGGAGCGTTTGCTGACTCATGCTGAGAGGGAGGGGCCGCGTGGCTGCAGGTTGGAAGGGGTTCCGTCCACGGGGCCTGTGCTGTTCTGGAGTGGCTGAAGTTGGGGATCGGCCCCTCGTTCCCACAGCTCCATCTGGACATAGTTTGGCTGTTGTGGAGCCATTTTGCATTTTAAGCTAAAGGAAGGAATGCAGCAGGGTGAAAGGGAAAAATGTGAGGCCACCCTGTGAGAACATGTTGTGGAACTTCATGTTTAGGGTTTTGAAGGTTCCTTTTGGCCTCGAAGCGTCTACCTGACGCTCATCCTGGGTCTGACAGGGGGTGGTACAGATTCCATTGATCGTTTGCACTGTGTTCTGACTGGCTGCTGCAGGAGCCGCCCCTCGACTTGTTGAAAAACACAAACCTCCGTCTTCATGGAAAGTTGTAGAATTTTGACAGAAGTGTTGGCGTTCACCATGTGTAGGTCACGGGTTCAGCTTGAGCCTAAAATCCTCTTGTTGTCGAGCACATGACCAATAAAACTGATGGAAGTTATGCAGCGAATTCGGATCTTGTGATAAAAGAGCCACAGTTCAAATGTGGAGTTTGAAAAGCTAATTGTCAGAATTTGGACTATAGCTAAAATAGTCTCATCATCTTTAAACCTTATTTTTTAGGTTTGATTATAAACTCAGTAAAAATATTGGTTCTGACTTAAAATTCACGTCTGTGGCCTATGAGCTTGTTTCCACATCATTAACGTGTTGCTTTCACCAGAGCTTTGTAATAGCTTTTACTCTGCTGATTTCACTCCACCTGGAGGCCAGTTCTGTCCGTCCGGCTCCTTATTTATTTATTCTGGCACCTGAAGCCAGAGGACAAATACTGCTCTGAACTGCTGCCCCACCTCATGCTGTTTGATGGATCATCATGATTCGATGACTGCATTCATGTCCTCGCATGAAGACCATCATTCAGGTTTATAGTGATCTTCTAAAACGGGGGGTCCACTTATGAATGTGAGGGTGAAAGGTCAAAGCAGGCACAAGGTCAATCTGACTCCTGGTCTTGTTGCCACTTTACAGTGGTGAAGGTTTGATGGGAGAAGATTTAGGCGGCTCAGGGATCACGAATAAAATGAGTTTGAACACAAAAACAATGTAGAGCAGACAAACAAACGAAGGCACCGGAGCCAGTTTATCTCCAGCCTCCACCTGCTGCAGTCCCACAATAAGAGACTGAAGCAACAGGTCTCCGCTGACCTCGCTCCTCCTCCCTCCGACAGATAGCAGTCAGGAAATTAAAGCGCTGCGCTGAGAGCGAGAGGCATCTGTGTCGTCACAAACGGATAAAACGCTTTTTATTGAGCACCCGGCAACAGAAAAATGCAATAAGGCAGCAACAGGAAGCAGCGCGTGGCAGCAGGGCTAAAATTAGACGGCGCCCCCTGAGACACGGCCGTGGACGCGTGGACCGGGCCCGTCCAGCACCTCTGTGGGAGGGTGAAGCGAACGTGATAAACGCTTCACCTGCTCCTCTTCTGGTTTCCCACACAGACGTGCTGAACGACGCCATCTTCGACGAGGACCACGACGAGATGGTGATCGTCAAAGACATCGACATGTTCTCCATGTGCGAACACCACCTGGTGCCCATCTTCGGCAGGGTGAGCCCCACGCACGCACGCACGCACGCACGCACACACTGTGTGCAGAGCAAACCAACCGCTGTTGGATGAAGCCGAGCAGCCACCAACACGTCCAGCGCTTCATTTAAAGGCGTATTTCCAGCTCAACTCGTGAATATGTGGCTTTATCTTTAAACCGGAGAAGAGCAATCAGATTAGCAGACCTCTGTATCTTTCCTCCTGCTGCTTTGACATCATTACTCTCCCCCGAAGCCTGATCGGCCTCCTCCCTCTTTCTGGCTTTGTGTCCTGCTTCACTTATCCCTCCATCTTTGCCTGCAGGTGCACGTCGGTTAAGACAATGGGGGCCGAGTCTTTTCCATGGGTGTAAATGGGCTCTGATGACAGCAGTGAATCACACAGACACTTACCGCCTGTGCGTGCGTGTGTGTGTGTGTGGCCTCTTATCCATCCTCTCATCTGTCCGCCTGTCTGTCATGTGTGACTCACCAGAGGGACGCCGGCTCCTCCTCCTCTATTGTTGCTCAGGCAGCGTGCAGGTAGCCGCTGGCTGGTCGAGAGGCTGCATCCACGTTGGCCTCACAAGCTGCTTATTGCAGCCTGTCATTTACAGTCATGGGATCCGCTTGGAGACCCACGCGGAGGGGGGGGAGCAGCTGTCCGACTGGAGACGGGACTGAGCTGAGGCTGCGATCAGAGTAGTTAATTCAGAGTTGTCTGTTATGTTGAGAAAACTCTGCAGATTTGAATTATGAATTAGAAACGGAGGCTGAGAACCTCCACCTCCTCAGCCGTCGTCGCTCCCAGCAGGACCGTAAACGTGACGATCGCCAGCAGATCAGAGCCACAGCCGCCGCGTTTGATGTGGTCGTATCAGGCTGCGTCTGCACAAAAACACCGGCGGAGGAGGAGACGGAGATGTTTGCATGCTTGTTACCGCTGCCCTTTCTCTCGTCTCGTCGCCAAATTGCATCTGACATTTGAGTGGCGTGTGTGTGTTGGAGCCTGCAGCCATCTACAGCAGCGAGACGCGTCTTCCTCAACTGTTGCTCGCTCACCCGTCCTGCTCTTCTCTCTCTCTCTGCAGCTGTGTAGTCGTATTCCAGCTCAGCCCAACTCTAAAGTCTTAATCTGCATCGTGAAGCAGCAAAATGGCTCCTGCAGCACGTTTGATGTTTAATTGTTCTCTGCTGTAGGTTCACATCGGCTACCTGCCCAACAAGAGGGTTCTGGGTCTCAGTAAACTGGCCAGGTAAGTGTGTGTGTGTGTGTGTGTGTGTGTTCCCTCTGGGCAGTGTTTAGTCGACCAACATAAAGGTGTAAGTGTGTTTAAGCTGATTATTTCAATATATGTTTGTATGTGTACTCCTGTAGAATCTGATCCCACTGACCCCAATACCCTCAGGCTAATCCTAACACCCTGTACTAACCCCTTACTGCACGCACACACGCACGCACACACACACACACACACCACACACACACACACACACACACACACACACACACACACAACAGCTGTCAGTCACAGTTTAAGGCTAGACTAAAAAAAAAAAAAAAAACAACTTTGTGCTGATTGGAATTTTTCTGTCAGATTTAAGTTAATACGGGGCCTGTAAGGGAATTTCCAACATTCTTTTTAACACATGAAGCAAAAAAGCAGTGAAAGCACTGTTTCTGGTGTCATGTGACTAAAGATTCTTCATTCATGCATTCATTCTTGCGTGTTGGATACCAGGAACCGCTCCTGCTGTTGCCTGTGGGGTCTCATGAGGTTTTACTGGGGTCAGCTTTGTCTAAAGTCGTTTGGCTCAAGAAGAAAAGCAGCTGGTTCAAGTCAGAGCAGGTCATTTCTACAAATCGGTTCATTTCTCATCAGACGAGGAAACCGCCTCGTTTTACTTTCAGGTTGGGTTGAGCTGGTCCACAGTAATGACCGTATGAATGAGCTGATGATGGATAATTTGCTGTCCAATCGGGTCCTGGCTCTGACTCACGTTTGCAGCCATTGCGTTAGAAAGTGGCGACGTACAAACAAGCTTCCCGTCTCCAGCTCATCACCGATGCCTCGGTCCTCGTCTGCCACGGATGTGAGGCCGTCCGAGTGCGTTTCAGCACAACAGCTGATGTCCTGTCCAGACAGTCGGTCTGACGGCAGCAGCCTTGATGCCACAACTGTAAAGAACCATGCAGTCACTACAGACCGAGGAGGTCTATTTTATCATAAGTGTATTATCAATGGCTGCTGTCAGCTAAAGGTCACGTGAGTGAGTGAGTGAATTTATTGGTTTTCACACCTGATAGTGAGGTGAGTAATAACAGACCTTTTACTTGCATATGTGGTGGCGGTCATGCATTTCACACCCAGGCCTTCAGTGACTCTTTGGCAACACATATGACTAATTATTCATTTAACAAAA
Organism: Betta splendens; assembly: GCF_900634795.4. Classification (NCBI taxonomy): domain Eukaryota; kingdom Metazoa; phylum Chordata; class Actinopteri; order Anabantiformes; family Osphronemidae; genus Betta; species Betta splendens. The sequence continues at coordinate 2,630,450 of NC_040883.2, read as the reverse complement.
AACAGATTATTTGCACTTTGTTCAAGAATATGCTACAGCAAAACAATTGCTGGAACGTATCAGAATTTAATTTTACATTTCATTATTTTCGTCTTTTTGTGTTACCATTGATTTAATACTAAAACAAAATGACGTATTAAAAATCAAATGCTTGCATTTACCAACAGGGATCTCCTCCATAGCGCCTGCTTCTTTCAAAATAAAATCCACCCTCCTTTGTTTTCTCAAAGTCTTCAACGGTTCTGTGCGGCCGAGCTTTGCTTCCCCCGTGAAACAACTTAATGTAACAAACCCAGTTCCACCAAATCCACTTCTCAGAAGCTGTGGGCCGCTTGTACCGAACGTAGTTGCTCGTCTGAAAATGGCGGACAGCGCCTTTCTCTGCTGGTTCGCTAGCACAGCGTTTGCCGGTCTCTTCCCTCACAGTCCAGCTTTTTGTGAAAGGTTCCCCTTGAAAATGTCGTGGCAAGAACGTCTGCAGCCAAATCTGTCTCTTCTCCTTCAGCCATTGTGACAGAAATACACCAGTAACTGTTGGAACGGTTTCCAACGGTTTTCTTAACTAACAGTTTGGTTAAGAAATTGTGCACGTGCCGCGTTTCAGGCGCTTACGTGTGATCATCCAATCACAGGACGCCTGCGTGTCACGTGTGCAGCGTAAAGGAAAACAGACTACGGACAATTATTTTACCCACAGATTAAACGTACTCAGAGCAGTGACTGTATGTGTAGGTCAGCAGATGGGGCTTTACTGGTTCTGACCCGCCACTACATGTGATAAAAGGTCGTGTTTCTGGATACTTCCACCATTAACGCACGCTCTTCTCCTCAGGATCGTTGAAATCTACAGCCGTCGGCTACAAGGTATGGAGGAAACCTCTGCATTCGCGCTGATTCCGTCTGATTCCGTTTCGCAATCGACCGTCTAACGTGGCCCCTGTCTATCTGCCTGTCTGTCTGTACGTTCAGTCCAGGAGAGGTTGACCAAACAAATTGCCGTGGCGATCACCGAGGCCCTGCGTCCCACCGGAGTGGGCGTGGTCATCGAGGCCACGTGCGTATATTCACAGAACTTCCGTTACTTCCGCTCCTGTCATTTCATTGTGTCTAAGCGGCTCTGACCCGTTTCCTCTACTTCGTCCTTCTGCAGTCACATGTGTATGGTGATGCGGGGCGTTCAGAAGATGAACAGTAAGACTGTGACCAGCACCATGTTGGGCGTTTTCAGGGAGGATCCAAAAACACGCGACGAGTTTCTGACGCTGATCAGGAGCTGAGGATGAAGGTCCTCCTCCTCCTCCTCCTCCTGTTGCCTGGGGTTACCTCCGCCCACGTGAACCAGCTGACCAGCTGTCGTGTGTGTGTGTGTGTGTGTGTGTGTGTGTGTGTGTGTGTGTGTGTGTGTGTGTGTGTGTGTGTACACACTTGCGGTTACATCGAATTGGGGCCCAAAGAACCCGTTTTCCTACCAAAGTGGGGACCTGTGGCCACTTGTGGGGCCCTTTGGCTGGGCCCTACAACTTTGAAGGCCTGTTTGAGGGTCAAGATGCGATTTTAGGGTTGAGGTTAGAATTGAGTTTTGGTTTGCATTAGAGCAAGGGTTAGACATCTGCCTTAGTTGTGATGGTTAGGGGCTAGAGGAGGCATTATGTGAATGGGGAGACCCCACTTTGATGTAACTGCACGGGTGTGTGTACGTGTTTCCATCCCACCAAAGGCAGTGATATGGTGTTTACTTAGTTTTCAGTCATTTTATTCATCCGTTAAGGTGAAACAGTACCTGGCTGATTTCTGCCCCTGGAGATTATTAGAGGCTGTTGAACAACGTGTTTGCTTTTGCATGACAGGACAGACGTTGTCCCTCATATCTTCGAGGTCAATGACTTATTTAAACATTTGATTAATGAGTAGCAGGCTTACATAAAGGATCAAACAAAACCATCAATGACCCAGATGAAGATCTCTCCTTCACCTGACCTTTTCCCCTGTGGCTTTAGTGGGTATTTTCTTATGTGTCACAACATCCTGTAATTTGATTTTTAGCACTAGCTGAATGTCAGATCCCAGAATGCAGCCCCAAAGTCAGCAGAGGACAGTGGAATCAAAACCTGAACCAAGGGGCTCCCAAAGATCCTCTGTCAGAGGAGAGGTCTCACATCTTTATCAACAGAAAATCCCATTTATTTAGCCTTTTTTGATCCCCTGTCTAAAATCTGTTTTTCAATGGTTTGACACTAACTGTCTTAAGGTTCGTCCTCAGATGTGTAGATAAGGGGCTAAACGCAGACTGAAGAGAAGAGGCTGCCTCTGACCGGATTCATTTGGACATTTTATTGTTCCAGTGAAGGTTCTCATGTTTGTGCCAACACGCCTCTCAGCTAAAACCAAAAACTACCATGTGGTGACGTTGTGACACTCACCACAGCTGGAAACCAACACAACCGCAGTTTCCACAGGAGGTTAATGAAAAGTGCATGTTAGAGGATTATTTTTTTAAATTCTTGTGGCATATTTTTGCATTTCAATGTATCATAATGTCCCCGGACACGTATTGGGAGTTTTTAACTGGTGCAATGTGGTGACTGAAGTGTATTTGTGTATGTGTGATGGAGGAGTGATGAGTGCTAACAGCTGTGATGTTGTTCTTGTGGCCTTGTTGAGAAGGAGCCTGTTCTTTGGCCTCTTCACCATCATTGTCACTTTACGTACTGTGTCCATTTCAAAGACTTTTTATTCAAATAAAAATATATGGCAGCAGTTATCATGCTTTGGGACATTTCCTTAGGGATTCCTAAGGGTTTTTGATGGAATGGTACATATCTACCCATATGAAGAGGAAACGTACAGACATGACCATGACTCCAGACAACCTCAGCTGCAGCACTGAATCATCACTGACATCCTGTATTACTGGAGCAGCTGTGTCATCACCTGCCTCACTCAGGTAACCTTTCACTACATTTTATTTTAACACACAGGATTTCTGAAACCCACTTTTGCTGTTGAGACTGAATCAGAATAAGACACAACAGAGGAGTTACAGCTTTTTTTCTTTATGTATACTGGGGCATGCCAAGTCACAGCATTCTGGTACGTAGCAACAAAATTACAGCACATTTAAAAAAAAAAAAAAAAAAAAGTATTTAGACACGCACACACGTCCTCACACGCATCCTCACAGCCACGCAGCCATTGCTCATTTATACAAATCAGAATAATTCATCACTTCATATCAGCATTAAGAAGTACCTACAGAGTACAGATAGACACACGGCCGCTCCCGGCCACGTTCACAGCGCACAGACTGCAGCTGAATGCAGTCAGCAATAAAACTGGGGCTCAACATTTTAGGAAAAGACAAACCATAAACAATAAACTGGATCTTACTGTAAAGCTTGATTAAGTTTGAGTAGGAGAGCACTGATCCCATATTAACTTTGGGGAATATTGAGAAACAAACCGGTGACAAATCGAAGCCTTTCATGTGAACGTGGCCTGACAGCTGTTGCCGAATTTATCCTGTACTGTAACTTTGCAGTTTTGAAAGTCCACATTAAACATTTGCATTTAGGGTAAATGTCTTGAGTACAAAAAAGGCACTGCCATTTGTTATTCTAAATATGACCTTTCCAGCCTTGTGCATGCAGTTTTAAAATATAAATTACATCTTATGCAATTTTAACATTTTATTTTTTCTGTATTTTCTGCAGTTTTTTGTCTTTTTGTGTGTTTTTTTACTATTAAACATACAATAATCTTTTGTCAAATATATACGTAAGCCTGCAGTCAATACAGGACATCGGCTCTTTGATAAAATAAAACTAAATGTAAAGGAGCACAGTCAAGCGGTAACACTTTGTTACAAAAATGGTGCTGCAGAAGTGTAAAAAACTAAACACAAAGGTCTTGGCATCCCATACTGACAAAAACTGTCTAAACTATGAAAATCAAAAATAAAAGCTATAAAAGAGCATATACACTCTGACTTAAAATACATGAAATGCTTTTTGGAATAACAAGACATTTTCTAACTGTTAATGCTGCAGCATGCACAGTGTTAGACACCCGGACACCAACAGCTGATATGCATTTAGATCTAGCATTTGGTTTAAAGAGATGTGTAATGATGCCACAGGTGCGTCAACGACGACTCCCGCACGAGAGGCCAATGCTGTAAATTTGTACTAAATACAAAACTGCCTCTCAAATTACTTCTTTAATACTGTCAGTACTTTTAGGATTAGTGTTTGTACACACAGAAATCATTCTCCTGAACTTTGAACACTCGTGTAAGTCAAAAGTCACATGAAAGTAAAAACAATAAACAAATACGGTTTCAGTTTTTTTTTTACCAGCTTATAAAAAAAACAGGTTGAAGGTTGGTTCAACTCTTTACTCTTCCCTGTTTAAACACATCCCATTAAATGACCTAACAACACATTTGTGGTAGTATTAAAACACTGATTCCTCTACCCTGCTAAAATAGAACATGAACCCATTGATCATTTGGAATCAATCCCACATGTATCTTCCTGTTTCCTCAAATATTCTCATTCTGAATATTTTCATAGTCATGTGTGCTGCCGGCCACCGACAGGGAGGAAAACGGGACAGTACACAAACTGATGCACTGTGGAATTTGGATGTTTTCATGGGCTTTACCCACAATAGATATAATGCACATTTCTGACAATGGTGTCATTTAAACTGACATAAATAAAAATCCATCAGCCTCTACCAATGGACCAGTCTATTTTCTGGTCTGCCAAACTCCACAACAGCAACAGAGTTGTGTTATTTGCCGACATTGTGAGTTTTGTAACTGAATCCGAACCGACTGACACAGAAGCGTGAAGTAATCTCAACCCAACACTGGCAGATACGAACAAAATTATAGATCAACAACAGCAACAAAAACAAAAGTAACATAACAATAACTACAATAACTAAGTTAATATTTGAGATGTATGTATGGTCACCAGCCATAACATGTTAACACATAAAGTACTTTAAATAATAATACACCTAAATGCGTAAAACTATCACCTCTGCAAAAAATGTGAAAAAAAAGAATAAATAATTCTATCTACTTTAAGTACTGATTCATATGGCAGTGACACTCAAAGAGTCTGAATACAATGAGATCCCGATGCTGCCTCTCACTGAGGAGCATCAAAAATGATGTCATGGTGGTAACATCAGTTCCCCATGAAGGATTAAAGTCACATTCATGCTTTGGTGGAGTCTTCATCTTCATTCACAGACGTAGATGGTGCTCGAGCTGCTCTTAAGAGCAGGAAACCAACAGTTTACACATAGAGACAAAGTCTGGGAAACAAACACAGCTGTCAACTGTGGACTGTTCACCTGAATGCAGTTCAAGATCATTATTGCTCTATTCAAACCGCTAGGATTAGAGCTGCACTAGTCACCTAACTGATTTCCCAGATTGAGAAAAGTCATGTTGATGTTGCAGGTCTGTGGAAAAACTAACCTACAAAAGTGAAAGCAGACACTTTGTGCTGAAGCTTGTTTGATGTGTCCAGACTGAGAAAGCTATTAAATCTTTGTAATGATAAAGTCTAATCTAAATGTATCTGTCAAATGTTGGCATGGTCCTTTAACTGTGACAAAACCAAGTCAATCAAGGTCAATGAGATACATCTGTAGCTTCATCTTTGCCATCTGGGGAGAGAAACTCCACACTCTCACCTGCTCTGAGAAGTTGAACTTCTAAACTTTACTCATCATATGAAGTGTAGAATAAAAGAGAATTTAAGCTATACAAATAATAACTAATAACTCTTCCAGGTTAAAACTCTCAGCACACGTTCAGGTGTTTTCCTAATTAGCTTATTGTCATATATTCTCTGAGTAAAGCCATTAAGAAACAGCCTAACCATGAAGCTTTGAAGAAAAAAAAGGAAAAGAATTCCAATGTAGGCGTGCACTTACAGAAGAGAAGACTATCTTTGGGAACATCACTGCAGACAAGACTAACACAGCACAGACGTTTCCCAAATTTCCCCCATTATGATTAATACTGTGCCAGCATACGTCCGCTGTCTGTGTCTGGCCAGCAGGTGGAGGTAAGCACTGATGAGACAATCTCTGGGAAATCCACCCTTCACAGATTGACAGTGTGAGATTCCTTTGTTTCAATGTCACTGCGGACTGAGCAACATGGTGGGAAACCAAACTGACCTTGTGTTTATTCCACATTTCACAAGCTTGCTTTCCTCATAGAAAGATATCTAGTTGTAACATGCAGCTTAACACATCACCCTGCTTTAAAAAACAACGAACTACACTATATACCCAGTATCTGAACATGCAGACAGATCCCACTGACTATACAAACATAATAATGTTCCACGGAAGCATTCAAATAAAGTACATTTCCATGTATTGTGTCTACAAGAGCTCTGGATTCAACGAGTTCACACAGTACAGGCTCTGAAGCCCAACTCACCTGCTCCTACAAACACTCACATAAACAGTTCTTCCTCTCATCTTCAGCGGATCAAAGGTCCTGCCTCTGATGTCCCTCTCCTTTAAACATCCGCTTCCCTTTCCACTAACACTTCTGATTCTGATCCTTTTCTCTTCCACTTCCTGTTTCTTTCTCTACATCACATCATCTACATCTTCCGCTTTCCCTCTTCACACATCTGCTCCGTCTCCTCCTCTCTTTCTCGAACTCACTTGTTAAATGTTGAAACTCTTGGCTGATAAAATAAAGAGTAAGCACATTTGTTGTAAACTACCTGGATGGCTGCTCATGGGACATAAAGCTGGTAGACAACCAGGGCTTTACAGAATACTTCAGAATTCATACCTAAAACATTTTGTACCCTCTGAAGTAGCATCATCATGTAAACAATAATTAGAAAAAAAATCATGATGTTTTTCCACCCACTATGGAGCTAAACAGGACAAGCCAAACGTCCTTCTGCATCCGTGTTGCTCTACTTGTCTCACCTTCTTTCTGGATGTGAGGTACTGTTTAGGATTGAAAAGATGCCACGAGCTGTGGTGGATGTGCAGGGAGCAGACGGGGCCTCGGTCTCGCTGTGTGGAGCCACAGGCCACATTCTCCCTTCTGCTGGACCGAACTGCAGTGCTGCCCCAGGCCACCCCCGGGTGGCGCTGTTCACCCACTGTCCAATCTGTGTGTCATGCTCTTCTTCCTCTTGCCTCATCCAGATGCAGGTAGCTGTGAGCACACTGGCAGAGCAGAGTGCTTTTCCAGCCCGACGCACGGTGCCAATGCGATAGTTAGTGTTAGCCGTTTGATGGTTGGTGCTCTTGTGTTGCTTGGATCCCGCCCGGCCCTCTGATTGAGCTACACCGTTGGCTACAGGGAGGGGGGATGGGAGGACTGGTGACCTTAGGGTGACATATCAAGAGAGAGCCTCATGAACATGCGCTGTCCTGCTGTTTGCATTCAGGTCCTCATTTCATATGGTTGATGTACGGTCAGCACCATCTAGAGTAGAACAGGAAAAAGGAGAAAATGCATCAGGGTCTATAATCAGTAAAATCACCAACAAGTGTAAATGCAGAATCACAGTCCTAATGAGGATACAAGTGGCAACAATACACAGTGAAAGGGTCGTCAGCCTCCAGCGTTAACCCTTCTGTGTGTTTCACCAAGAACAAACTGACAAAGTCTAACTTTTGAGGGGAGGGCCAGGATGAGCAGATCTTAGAGCTCCAACATATGGGTGCAACTTTGTATAAACAAAGCAGACTGTCTCAACAACATTACTATTACTTGTCTGAAATTTAGGATGAAAATATTTGCTAAATAATTTTAAATCTTGTGGCTTTGTGATAATTAGCCATCCTGGTTTAGTTGCTTGATTCCTACTGACTCTACTGACGGTGATGGTTGCGCTCTTTGTGAAAATGGATATTTTCCAGTTTTCGTGCAACTGAATCTGATCTGAAGTGTCGTTGTGATCGTACTGTGCCACAGACTGTTTGTAAAGAGGGCCTGAAGCTTTTCTGACTAGGTAAACAGCGAGGGGGCCAGGGCCAACACAGCCGCTGTGAGGGAGCAACACATCTGTCAAAATACAGATAGAGAACAACAACAGTCTGACATCTGTTGCCTCTGGTGTGGCTGAAGAGGAAAATGTCATCAGGATACGCACTGGTGGACACTTTTAATCCATAAAAATAAGAGCTCCTCCACACCCATGGAAATACCCTTGTCCTGTGAGTCATGAATAATTTATAATGATGCAATTGGTTGATCAGATCTGATCTTCTGCCCTTCACCTGCTCAGTGTTGTTAGCGATGCAACTGCTGGTTACTATTGTGATCAGTTTTGTTTTTGTTACGCCAGGTTTTTGTTAGGGAAGATGTGAGATTCGTGACATAGAAAACAGTCTGCTTTGGCTACAGGTACTGTATGTTCCTTAAGTTCCATGTCTGGATGTGCCATTTAAAATGCAGAAGTATGATTAAGGAGTTCCTTCAGTACAGCACACTTCTTGATTTTGCTAGCCAGTTTGGCTTTCCACCTAATACACACTCTCACAGTCTACGCCTAACACACACAAAGCAGCACTTGTGAACGGTTCTGTGAGGCCCACTGTCCCAACCTCAGTCGACTTTTGGAATGGGAGGAGTTGGTACTGGCTTTAACCCAGACCAAAGTTCACAGCATGTGAATGTTGTGCACGCCCTGGACGTGACTAAGGTTATGGTCACACCAGGACAACACTGATATTTAAATAGTCTCTTAATTCTCTATCAATTCTAGTTTTTCAATGAACAACATTTAAAATAATGATGATGAAATAGAAGCTGTGCGTTACCTCCGAGCGCGTGCTCCGTCATACTGAGACACAAAGACTCAAGGCGATTGTTGATGTCTGGCTCAGTCACTGGTAACTGAAGGTCTGTGCAGTGACAGAAAAGCAGCATCAGTACGAGTGACTACACATATTCAGCACAAACAAAGAGAGAACATTACACAACAAATATATGACTGTGATCACATTCATTTTCATGTTCAAAGTAAACTAATAATAATAATAATAATAATAATAATAATAATGATAATAATAATAATGTCATACAGGTATGACTTTTTCCCATTCGGTACAAAACAGAACAACTGGTGACTGAGCTATAGTCAAATCTGCCTACTGACGGCTAGGGCTTAAGCTCGTTTCATGTTTTTGCCCAGCAACTCATTCTAGCTTCTCGGGCCTCGGCCCGATCTTAACTCAGACCTTAGCCTGATCTTTAAGACAGGCCGGCCAATGAAAATCCCTTGCAGCCAGAGAGAAAAGCTGAGTGAGGCCCAGTAGGCCACAGCAGGCTATTTATAGGATCCAGTCATCCAACCCCCACCTCCTGTACACAGACTGAGAAACACACAAACACACACTGATAAAAAAAAAAAAAACTGTACACACACACTTTCAGAACTATGTCCCTTTTATCCATTGACTGCGATGGAGAAGTAAATATTACAGATATTTACATAGGGAGCGAGGGGCTGTAGGGTGTCTCAGGCCAAGATGCAGACATAGCTGTCCTTGAGGGTGACTGCTGTGTTCATGACTCGGCAGAGTTTTCAGAGAAGGACAGATGGAGGGATGGCAGGCAAACAAGGGAGGAGAGAGAGATGTGAAAGCTAGGAACGAGAGAATCAGGAAGAGGAGGAAGGGAAGAAGAGTGGGCCGGGGCGCCCCATCCTCGCTGCACAAAGGACCTCATTGTACGACTCCTCAACTCTTTCCTCTCTCCCATACAGTCTTGCTCCACCTAACTTCCCTCCTCCCAGTGTTTTTTAAATTTGTTTTTCCTCTTCGCTCTAAAAACAGATACTACTGCTGTGTATGTGTGACAGGGCAGAGGAAGCCGCAGCTAGTCCTATTACTGTGCGCTGGTCCCAAGGGACAATGTCCAGTTAGCAGAGGCAACTAGAGGTCACTCTGCCTGGCGCCGATGGTTACCATGACCCAGTCTGTGTGGACACTGTGAGTGGAGGCTGGGGATTTTTAATGGCGATGACAGGACAGCACAAGTCAGAAAATGTCCTATGGCTCTTACTGTCAGGCCAATATTCTGCATTCCACATGAAAGAACACCACGAATGTGATTAAACCATGTGGAAGAAGCGAGCCAAGGTGGAACATAACGCGAGTGCTGTGTGCATACACATGCGTCTCCTTACCGGCCTGTTGGTACATAACCATGGTCTGTGGTGTGGTGTGAACCGGCAGGGAGCGGGTCCGTTGCACAGAGCTGTGGGTCCTACTGGGCATGCTGTTGCTTCCTCCAGGGTTGGCGAACCACAGCCCCTGATGAGAACATTTTCACCATTATATTCATTTCTAAACATGCAAAATCAAGACAAGCATCCACCACATTGGTAGAAAATCCTAATGTCCATATAATTAAAAACATTTTTACCAAATACGAAAAAAAAAAAAAAATTATGTTTAATAGAGCGTGTGCGTGGAATTTGCAGGTTCAAAGATGCCAGGTTCAATCTGAAGATGAACACACACTCCTTCAGTTGCACACTGTAACTGTAACCATTTATTCCCTCCTTTATACCGTGTGCCCCTCCCTCACCTCTTCACAGTCCTCCAGTACTGCAGGCCAGGGAAAAACAGGAAATGCCTGTGCACTGTTCTCACTGCCTCTAACTGGCTCTCTCACTCTCATACATTCTCATACAAACTCTCTCACTTGTTGCTCCTCCTCCTCCAACACTACAGCTACCTCTCCCAAATGATGACTCACATATTTTATTCCCACCCTCCTTCTCCCTCTTTACGCATCCACTCCACTACCCCACACAAGAAGGCAGAGTGTGAGGGAGGAACTAAGGTATTTCCTTCCATTGTGAGGGACGTATGAGTGAGCGAGCAGGAGGGATGGAGCGGTTTCTTATGAACTAGGTCAGGCTGGATCAGAGTGTGCCAGGATGGTTCTGAAACAGCTCCACAGCTCCTCCTGTTTCAGTGTTCGACACTGACGCAGGGCCTCTGGTATGTGGGGTGACCTGCCTACGAGTTCCAGCCACCTCACTTCATTCGCCAAACACCACTGCTGCTCCCGTTCTTTTCCCCACATTTTTTAATCATGGAATAAAATGCGTATTACAGACAGGATACGTGCTCAAGAAGGAATTTTGTGGCTCAGGTTATTGTAAATTTCCCAGAAGATATTATTACACATTTCAACATGTACAATCACAGTCTGTCTTTTTGTGCATGTAAACCAAAACCAATCTACTATCTTTTCATAGTAGGCTTTTTAGGAAGCATGAGTTTAAGTCTGCTGTGCCATGTCGCTTTACAGGTGGACGCAACCTCCTGTAGTTCGACCCACCTGTCTCCCTTGCTTGGGACCAGTGGGTGTGCTGCTGGAGCTGCGAGGTGTGGGTCCCAGCAGCCCTCCGCTGCCCAGCAGGTTCAGCCTAGCACCAGGCAAGCTCCTAGAGGGCATCTGAAACTGGCGAAGGCTCCTCCTGGCCGACACGCTGCCCCCAACACAGCCAGTGGTGGGGAGAGAGTTGGACTGGCCAAAGCGGCTGCAGTAGAACAAAACAGAAAGTGAAGTCAAGATTTATGTAAAATAACATTGCTGTCATTCTGATTATTTCTTTTGTGTATAGATCAGCATTAAACAAGAACCAGTGCCAAGAACTACATGGGAGTTAAACTCAGCAAAAAACTGGCTGCTGTTGCCTACAGGCCTGATTCAGACTGTGACCCACTCATTTAGTCATTCACATGCAAAAATCACAAGTCTTCCTGTTTAAGTGTGTCACCAAAAGAGTAAGTGAACATTACTCAGGTGTGCACCTCCTCTGAGGTCGGTAGCCTGCTATATCAGGGAGCGCTTTCCTGGGAATGGACCGGAACAGCCTCTGGACCTGTTGTTTCCATGACAACAACCTCTTCTTCTGTGTTTCAGTGAAGGACTGGCAGCGAGAGGAAGAAATTGCAAATTAGTTACTAACATGCAAAATAACTAAATATTCTGAAGACCAGCATGGAATCTGCAGAATTCTGCAGCAATGTATACTGTTACATCTGGTTTGCACTAAGTGGGACCATCGTTTGTTTTGCAACAGTAAGATGACCCCAAACACACTTCTAGGGTATGTATGGCCAAAAAGGAAAGGGGTGGAGTGCTGCAGCAGATGGCCTGGCCTCTACAACTGCCCAATCTAAAACTGACGAAGATGTGAAAATTGATATGTTTTGCTTCAAAAACCTGTAGGACATGCTGTGTACTGTGCATATAACGAGATGAAAAGCAAACGTGTTTCAACATGCACATACCTCATGTATAAGGCACTTGTCAATGAGTTGTAAGTAGGAGCTGATGTTGTCTTCATCTGACCTTGATACCAATAGCTGGGTACAAACTGGGGATGACACAGATCATACACGCATTAAATCAAACTTAAGCCCCTCTCAACCTATAAAACGAGCCCAACTGGGCAGGGGCTTACAGCTTACCTTTGCCCATGGCACGCGTGAACTGCCCAGGCAGATCCCCCTCTGCGATGATGCTTGTGCCCGACTCTGCCTCCCCGTTGCCGCCCCCAATCAGATGAGAGCCCGGGGCAGCATTCTTGTCCCCAGGACTCAAAAGGGGGCGCTGCAGGGAGGCCTCCTCACTGCCACTGAAAGCCTTGATAGGTGTCATGACCATCTGGTGGAGCTCCTGCAGGGGACCGCGCAGGTTACTGCCTTCCAGCACATCCTGGACAAATGAACAGCAGAAGCAATGAAGAAGGGAAATAACTGAGAGTAACAAACGAAGCACATCTCAAAGAATTAAACAAAAAAGGAGGTTTTGTTTCACAGATCATTAGATAATTGATCAGACAGATGTAGCATTTACAAAACATAAGAAAACAAGACAGCCAACTCTTCATTTTAATAGAGCTACATAGAAAAAGACAGGAGGGGAAAGTTTAAGTAACTAAAGTTACAGTAAAAATGTATGTGTCTAGTTCTCCTTCATTACGTTTGTCCATGTACATCACATTTTCCTTCCTCACACTCTTTACAGAGCAACACTGCACATGAGTCTGTGTAAACCAAAAATACCAAGCAGCTGGTGTCTCGTTTCCCTAGCGGTGCAGCAGTGGCAACTCCTAAAGTGAAGCCTTGGCGAAAAGGCCGAGCCTGAATTTAGCTGGACCGAGAAGTTCCTCCAGTGGTTTGGCGTTGAGCCTGATTGTATCGCTTTGAAGAGTGAATAGAGGGATGAGGGAGTCAGATGTGTGTAAATTTGGAACCCAAAACTCTCCTTCCTGCGTTAGTTGTTCCCTCAGCTGCGATCAGAGATTTCACTATTATTACTCTCTACACACAGACACCGAGTCCTTGAATGAGAGGATGAGGTTTGTGTGAAGAGGTAGGCAACTGTAGTAGATTCAGGACTTTAACTTTTTCAAAGAATTCACACAAGACGCAGTGATACGGTTTACATTCTGACCTTTTCCAGGCTGCGCAGAAGGTTCTGCCTCTCTTTGAGCTTTTGGATGCTGATAACAATCTTGTGTCTTGCTCCTTTTGTGACCTTCTGTTGGAGAAAAAATTTTTTTTTACACAACTCGTAACACATCCAATAATTTTTTGAAAATGTTATATTAAATATTAAGACTGATTTAGTGTATTAAATATTAGTTTTGTCATTGTAGAGTTGTACTACGTTCATTTTAGCCCCGTTATCTGAACTCCAGTGTCTTTAAATTTAAGCAAAGCTTATGCTGAATTTATGTCAACAGCAGCTTTTTGACGTGACCTACATAATTACAAGATATGGCAGTTTATGCAACACTAGTACAGAGCCCCGACTTGTTTCTGCCCTGCTATGCACCTCGACCACATACTTTACTGTTAACATCACGTCATGTATGAATAACTGAAATGGTTCATCTGTGAGGTAGTTTACCTGCATATGACAACGCTGATTCAGTTAACAACAAAGGTTACAACAAAGAATTAAACTGGAACTATCATGCATATGTATACACAATATAAACCTGTGCCTCTAGCTGATCCTCAGTCAGTGACAGCATCTCGTCGTAGTTCATTGTGGAGAACAGTGTGGCGTACTTATGGAGACGGAGACTCTTGAGCCACGATGGAACATCTATGGGGTAGAACACACACTCATTTTAAGCTGTCGTTTATTGTGTAGGTTTTTAGCCACATAATACATTGAAATCATTTGTTTCTATCTTCATTTTACATGAAAACCTCAGCAGCAAAATTTGCAAATTTAAATGAATGCAACACTGCAGGACCTGACCGTACTCACCCCTCATGCCACTGCCCTCTTCGTGGAAGGAACTGCGATGCAAACCTGAACCTACGCCTAAGACGGCCTCCTCCAGATGCTCACTGCCTCCACTGCCAGAGGAGGCAATACTGCTCTGTGGTGAGAGAGGCGCATGGTCTGGGGCCGGGCCTCTAGCAGAGCGTAAGTCCTCCTGGGAGAGCCAGACATGACCCAAAGGCTGGTTGCTGGGCCCACTTATGGGAGGAGTAAGGGACACAGAGCGCTTCAGAGGGCTGTGCTGCTGGCTGGTACCTCCACTTGTCAGGACTGCAAGACAGAATTAGGATACATTACTGTGTACATGCAAATCAGTCACAACATTAAAGCACCAAAACATTATCTTATGAAAGTAACAATGACAGGTGCCTTTAACACGTGTCACTTAAATGCATTTAGCAGGATACAGTAATAAACCCTGCCAAATTATTCAGGAACTGGTAGAGGAACTGCATCCATTTGCCAGGAGATTCATAACATTTTACTGCTTCCCTAGACACTGAGGGTCTAGACAGACCCTCTTAAGACCCTGTGCAGGCCAGAAATACAAGGCCACACCAAGTGTCTGCAGTGCCTCCGAGCAGTTCTTGTGGCACAAACAGCCTACATAATGTCAGGCAATGTAACTTTGTGGCTGAAATATTAACTGCAACAGAAAATGCTCCTCAGGAAACTACATTTGGTTCATCAACTTTCATTTCTGCATTTGCATCTTCATATGTTTATCAAAAGTCTCAAATCACAAGAGCCGTGTTTAAGTAGGATGTGACTCGGCAAAATTAGTATATTTATCACACTAAAAGAGGTTATTAGTAAAATGTTGTTGTGATGCATATGCAGGTTCTTTCCAGTCTGATAAGTAGTACGTGGTTGCATGTTAACCATTAATGCTTCACCACTGTCATTTTCACCTTGTTTCTGTAATTAGTTAAAATGAGAGTTCCTCATGATGAAGTTATGATGGACACCTGCTTTGATCAATACAGTCACTGAAACGTTAGCTCTAGTCCTGGCTGTGATGTCTCTGGCCATAGGAGATAACCAGAATAAAAAGGTGAGGAGCCACAGAGCTTTTTGTGTCGCCACTCTGACGGGGTGAGCTGCCACCAACACTCCAGCGTCTCTCCTCCTTCTCCTATATGCGGTCCGCTTTCTGTTATGTGCTATGTATAGGACTTCATGGACCCTGTTTAAAATAGGTGCCCAGCTAACATTACAAGTTCCAGTCCCTAAATATTAGCCATTTCCCCAAAATACAGTCTCCCACAAAGGCTGCCTTACAAGGGAAAGGGTCGATTTGCTGCGGCTTGGACTGAGGCTGAGGGTGTGAGGGTGGGATCTTCTGGATGTTCTAGTCACAAACAGTTTGATGGGGAAGGTATCCTCCTGAAACCATCCTCATCATCATCATCCCCTGATGAGCAGAGTGAGGCCTACACACAACTGTAAATATATAAAAATCTAGGTCTTAGCAGCTAAATCTATTGATTTGTGAATGAATGGGAAAATAATGGGTCAGAATATATGCCAACAACAAGAATAAAGCTAATTTATCATTCCTGTATTTAGCACTTACTTAATATCCACACATCAGTTTGCTTGTCGCCTATTCAGTGACACTACAGGTTCATTATGTCCTTGTCAGTGACAGAGGTGACTCAAGTCTATCAGCTGTGTAATCCTGAGGTCTTTTGTGTAGGCCTGAGGTTGCTGGTGGTCAAAAATACAAGAGGATCTTTCTTGGAGCAGTGAGCGGGGCTTTAAATGTGTCTTTATTTATAAACCCTCAGCTGTTTCTTTCATCTCCCAGAAAAAAAACAGAGCCCCCTTGCATTCTTGTCTGGAAATATCCTGCTCTGACGATAGTTATGTTCAATTTCAACAGCCCTGTGCGTTGTCTTCCATCTAGCACAGCTTACGAGTGTCGTTGCTGTGTTCAGTCCACTGTACATAATGTGTGTAGTACCTGTGGCATGAGCCTCCCGGATTAAGAGTGTTCTAAATATAGTCTTTAATTACAAGTGCTAGAGCATTTAAGTGTCCGCTGTCTTACAGTTATTATTATATTAAAGTATAAAACAACAATTTCAGGAAATGGAGTTGCCACTGTACAGTACTGCTTGAGATTCACCAATCAAGGTATTGTATAATTGTGCGCAATTGTACAGAGAACAGATGGGATTTTGCTTACTAATGTTACTGCCTCCACCAGTTCCAACTGTGTTGATGGTTGTCGGCACAGATGATGATGGGTAGAGAAGCAGGTGCCCATTCTCACAGCCCTGTTGCTGCTGATGCCAACCTCCACCGAGCCCTGAATCCCTGGAGCTCTGCCACCCATTGAGGCGGTCATCTGAGCCATAACGCTGCTGGTGATGCAAAGAGTACAGATTGCCTGATGAAGAGGAGTTAGTTGAGGAGGAGGATCCTGACGAGGTGAGGGTGGATGGGGGTGTAGACTGGGGGTGGTGGTGGTGGTGGTGGTGGTGGTGGGGCCCAGCAGGAGGAGGCCTTTCCAGCGAGTCTCCCCGGATAGCGGCCCTCTCCTCCAGGTGGTTAAGCCAAAGTGCCAGAGCAGAGCGGTCCTCCAAGGAGGTGGCGGGGTGGATCAGGGCGTAGGACAGGAGCTGGCGGGACTCCTCCAGGTGACGGCCGTGCTCAATAGTGTGAGCCAGAATGCGGGGCAACAGGCGCATGTATTCACCCTTGGCTTCCACGTTGCCAGGTTTGAGTAGTGGGAGATGGGTGAGGACCAGAGAGATGACCTGCTCCTTAGACTCGCCTTGCCACTGGCTGATTACTCCTATAGGAGACAACAAACAAATAACACAATGCGGAGTGTTGCAAATCAAGAACCCACCATTTCAATTCAATAGTGCTCAAATCCATTGCATCAATCTGTGATTATACAAATACACATCTCTGTAGGCTACTAATGGTGGTTGCACAACTCCGTACATAACCTCGAGGTCACACAGCTCTATTGTGGTTTAAGTTAGTAGGCACCCTAACCCATTCCAAACATCATGAACCAGAGCTATAGATACCTACAGGTCAGAGAAACAGCACAAATATAGACAGGACACAACCAGACCCAGGGTGGCTTCAGGGGACGTATCTGACTTTGTGAATCTGATGTCTAGCTACTGCTTTTGAATCAGACACATACTAAGTCCAGACTCCGGTGATGTAAGAATATCTGCCCTGTCAGTTGGACAGCTGACAGGCTTCATGCTCACTTACTAAGCCTAAAAGATTCAAAAATTGAACAATGAGAGTGTAAAAGGTGTCACATCTTTGCTGCGAACATGGATGAATCAGTCATTTATGCATCCTACTGCATTTGCTAATAAAGTAATCACATGTGATGTTGTATCATCCGTTTCTTGTTAAAATATTCTCTGTATTACAGCATCCACAGTCTCATCCAAACAGGAAGGCAAATGACATTTTAATTGTTTAATGTTCAGCCTTCATGGGACAATATTTACACTTTTATATGTCCAACATTTATTATAACACTTATTTACATCTGCCTCATATTTCAAACCTAAACACACAGCAAACAACCTTGTTTTGGCAAATGCTTTAAGGAGAGACCGTATTTACACAATTTACAGTTACTATCACGTTGATTATATGGTTTATAAAAATATCTTGGCATGTCATGCCTACCAAGATAAGGTTTGAGAGTAGCGTCCCACATCAGACAATCTGACAAAATGAACGGACTTCAGATCCTTGTTAGAAAGTTCGAAGAGACAAACTAGCGAGAACTAGGCAAAGATGTCCCAATCTTCAGGAGACGGTCTTTGCTGTTAGTGACAAAAAGCAGCAGAACAGGGGAGCTGGAAAAGAAAGGCTGAGGTAGAGAAGGAGCTTGAGAGGGAGGGGAAATAATAAATGAAGGGAGGGAGCCAGTGTGTGAGGCGAGCCAGGGAGTTACTCCACACTGCTCCAGGGATGATGTAATTCTTCATTCCTTAGAATGAGGCAAGACTCAGTCCATCCACAAGGAATTTTTCCATGATTAAAACCATTTTCCAAATGGAAAACATTAGGATTTGACACACAAACCCTTATAAATAATAAAGATTACAGATGTAGAGGTTTAGGCTTTGCCATTGTCTGACTGTAAAAGGATCCAAAGTTTCAAGTTCATTGGCAGGTTTGACTGATCACAGATAACTGAGAGCAGAAAGGGGCTTCACATTGTGTAGACTCAATAACTGACTGGTTACAACAACTGTACAACAATAATTAGAGCCAGGTATCCTCTGAGACAGCACACCTACTGATGTTATCACAGTGACAACAAACGCATCTCCTGTAACAGCATTCAAGCATCCACGTTAATGTGGGTGTCTGTGCTGTGTGGCCTCGATAAGGTGTGTGCAGTCAGCCAGGACTTTTGGCTTTTAATTGGTTGAAAACATCTGATCAAGGTAACCAGCAGTGGGTGGAGCTGTTAGCCATGGAAGCATGAAGGCTTTCTTCACGTGGCGAACGTGACTCTCACAAGCTTTGTTTTTGCGTGTGGTGGTTAGAGTCCATGAAACCGTAAAACGCTGCAATAATAGTACAGAATTATCAAAGAAGAGAAAGTTAGTTATTATTATAAGTAATTAGAGAAAGTGAGCATCTAAGCGTAAGCTAATAAACCCTTGCTGACCTTGTACAACTGGTGAAGATCTTAACTGAACAAACGCCTCCTTAATATTATTATTCACATTACGAGTCAAACTGAATTCCTATTGGACCGAGTGAGAAAGTTTTCCCATACATGTCGAATTTTTTCCTTTCATGGTTGCTCCCACCCTGGGCCTTGAGGGGAAAGAACTAACCTCATCCAACTGGAGTAAAAAGGAGGGGAGGAGGACTGAGGAGAGGGGCGGTTAAACTGAGGTTACGACACTGACAGAGGAGAAAAACACTGGAAACACTGGGCTGCTGATTCTCCTCACACAGCAACACTAACACAAGACTTTCTCCTGGTTTCTTTATAGCTACACACTCAAAGGCTTTCACTGGAACTACAACCCACTCCTGTGTAGTCATCTACCTCTTCATAGCAGAAGAGGCCTGCTGCTCTATGTATGCGGCTTTTGGCACCGTAACAGACTAAACATGACCGACATTCAATCAGACAACGTCGTTAGCGTATTCTTTCACGTCAGACCGAGAAACAGGGGTTTGCTGGGAACTGATGAGTCACATCCACATCACTGAGAAGAAATCCCGAACAAAAAAGGCAGACATACACACAATAAAACCTCAGACAGACACATTCACTTGCTCAGGGGCTGACACAGCGTTTGCCTGATGGGCCGTGTCTATGGTGAAAGCTCTGCCATCCTCCCCTCAGACGCCCTCTCTGGCACAACGACAAGGAGACGTGCTCTCTGGACATAATTCTACCTCTGCCAACAAACAGGGTATACAGTAGACACAAACAACCGCATGCCTGTACACAACGTCTCACTGAGTCTCTCCAAGAGGCAAAACTATTTCTTTGTAACGTAACCCAATGAATGTGTGCCATTGTCACATGACTAGGAATCCAGAGTAACTTGGTCAACAAAGTCAGGCATAACCTGCCTCTTATGCTGTTATTATTAAATCTATCATTTTATTTAGGATTAACAAATGCAGCTGTAAATGTAAGCCAACATTTCTGACTCGACCCTGCTGACACGGCTCTATGATTCTGTCAGTGTCTGTATGCCGTCCTGCAGGGACAGGACCACTTTCTAACACAGTGTGTGCTGAAACAGCAGAAGACACATGCGGCAACAGAGGGAACAAAGTGATGGTTTAAGCTCATTTGCTACAAACACAAGCACCCCCAATGGAGACACACACCCACAGACACAGCGTTAACAGACAGCTAGCACAGCGCATAACAATGTAGTAGTACAACAACAACTCCTAATATACATACAGTATATACTTAACCACAACTAGACATAACAAGTATTTGTATGTGCTGGTAGATTGGTTTAATTAAATGATTTTAGTTGTTTAGTTTACTTGATAGAAGTGTTTTTGTCACGCGTTAGGATTATGGATTTTTATCTCGTTCATGGAAAATACTGCTCATCGTTGTGTGTGGTCTGCAGACTTCTATCCTGTGTGTGTCTTGTTAGCATAACAAACAAGGCTGGCTTACTCTGTTCCACTACCAGCAACTCACTATAACCGTTGTTGACTTAGCATCACATTGGACACAGCATGTTCTCTTACCAAATCGAGGACAGCCATCCAAGAGAAAGTGAGAGCTGAGTAATGGATTTAAGCACCTGCCTTGGAGGCCAATACAGACAATGTAAACGCACAAAGAGATAATTTGCCAGGATGAATAGGACTGGTGGACAAAGGGTCCTTCATGTTACTTTTAAAATCACAGATAGATTACAAGACTGTTGCATAGCTCCCAAATACAGTATACACTGTATGTATAAGTGTTTCAGAAAATGTTGAGAATGAGATGAAGTTTAGCTGTGGAAACAAAGACAAATAAACCTTGTGTATAGGTGGGGTTATTTGAGAACACGCAGAGTAGTAGATGGGTGGAAGAACAGGGGGAGGGAGCAGAGTAGAGGAAAGGTTCCTGCTCCCGCTTTCCGAGTGGATTCTCCAGCTCAGCAGTGGGGAATGTGTCGGCATACCACAGACCCCACTGCTGAAGAACGAAGAAACTTTGAACAGGTACAGAGCCCAACGAGAACACACACGGCTGTTTTTCACATAGACTCAGATGGGTCTCTCTTCACATACAGTACAGGTTGAGCTGGGGTTTGATTATTTGATCAAATCCAGTGTCAAATTCATTCATTAACCAAGAATCATCTGAACTGAAACACGGGTTGGTTTAGGAGAGATAATGCTGTGAGGCAGTGCAGACAGGACCCCAATCACTACTTACTATCATTATCCATTGTTATTTTCAGGCCACATATGAAGCTCTGCCCAAAATGATTTATTACACTTCCGATATCATGGTCTACATTACATTTAACACTTTTTTTAACCACCAGCCAGGATTTCATTGGGAACATCATACCCAAATAATTCTTACATAAAATCTAAAAAAACCTACAACTATGCCTTAAACATACAGGCCCTGTTTACTATATATTCTAACACTGCAGTTGAGACAACTTCCAACTTGCAAATGCCCCAGAGACCTTGCCCTAAGGCATTGTCAGTTTTATCAGAAATCCCACAATATTAGTCAGGCTTTTGGACTAAAGTCTGCTTTTCATGTTGGGGAGGGAAGGGAGCTGCAACCAATTTGATGGATAAACATTGTATCTAATGCATTGTTGACCATCACCATTAACTAATCAAATACATGACTGTCAACAGGCCCATATGAACAAATAAATAAGTGACAAGGTAGACTGCAACCAATATGTAAAAAGAGTAAGAACAAAATAAACTAGAATTGAAAACAACGAAAAGCAGGAGCTAAGAAAAGCAGGGGCTAGTGGGACAGAGTTTGTAGAGAAGTATGCTGTATATAAAGAGGTGTGGTACACTAAATATATGCTGTAAATGATCTAATGCTATTTGCTGAATCACCCCACCCAGTGAAGAGATTGAGAGATACAGCGAGGGAAAGAACTGGAGTCCATGTCTTGACAAGAAGTGCAGGCAGGCTCCCACAGGCCCACATAAGATTAGGGGCCCTTAATGTGGGGGATATGGGAGGAGTGAAGGAAGGGGGTGGATACAAGACAGAGAAACTGGAAAGTTCACTGGTGTCAACACATTTCAGTTGGTGAGTAAAGAAAGGCACTGGTAAATGCAAAAACAGAACAATCAGACAGGCAACAGAATTTACAGGAGGAACAAAAGGAGCCAACAAGTCAAGACAGAAAAAGAAAAGCAAAAGAGAAACTGAAGAGAGACGACAAAGACAGCATTTGGGGATCAGTCTGACTTTTGTGCAGATTGTGCAGCTTTCTGTACCAATGCGCCTCCACCCACGGCTGCATGTTGTGTTTGCCTCTCCTACCCCAACATCTTGACCTTCAAGGTATCAAGTGTCAACTCTCTCTCTCTCTCACACACACACACACACACACACACACACACACACACACACACACACACACACACACACACACACACACACACACACACACACACACACACACACACACACACACACACACACACACACACACACACACTGCAGAGTATTATGGTGTAGGGGCTGTGTAGAGTCTGAATGTTCTACATTCACTACATTAGGCTGCTCTTTTTTACCAGACGCCTTTGGTTAAACTCTCATGCAACTCAACTCTGTGTGAGGAGTATTTAATATCTGGCCAAAACAGTCAATGGGTTGTCACAAACACACAATAAAACAACCAATATCCAGACCCAGACCCAGACTCGGCACCAGCTGTGAATCAAAACCAAAAAATAGCTTAAATGTAAAGAAACGTTAAATAAGGGATGAGGCACATGACCCCTTTTGTGTAAAGATCCCAGGGGTCACTTTTGCTAAATGATAACCAGGTCAATGTGTCAAAAACGTTTTTCCTCATGCAGAGAAAGAGACAGACAACTTTCTGTGACCAATAATAGAACAGGAAGAGGACCAGCTTTTCATAGCAGCAACAGACACGCACAGACCGGCCACCTGGTCAAACTGCAGAACATGATTTCATCTGGTCCCTACTGTGTGTGTGTGTGTGTGTGTGTGTGTGTGTGTGTGTGTGTGTGTGTGTGTGTGTGTGTGTGTGTGTGTGTGTGTGTGTGTGTGTGTGTGTGTGTGTGTGTGTGTGTGTGTGTGTACGCACAGGAGGCGTAAAGTTTTTTTTTTCTCTGCTGATTATTTACTTACACGGCGTAATGTTTTAAACAGCCACAGAGATGAATGGGCGCATTGGGAAGCACCTGTCTGACAATGTGCTGGATGTGATCGCTATTGTGCGAGTGGATCTCCCTTCCACAGGAAAAGCATCATCCAACTACTGTGCACACCAGCATCCTGCTTTAATGTCCCCATCAGGCTGCGCTTCCACTCTGAGCTGCATTAATAGGTCATTGTTTGACTATGGTTGACATTACATTAATATATTGATATTAGGTATCACTTATAACTCATGACTGTATAGATGATCATGTGTTGTTGTCTTTTAACTCCAAGTCTATTTTACTTTATTTGTATGCGATTTGGTTGAGTGAAGAGGCCAAATGATCCCCTTCCCAGCAGTGGGGGAGGTTTCCCTGTAGAAGGGCATGGCTGCTTTATGAATGGAGAACAATTCTTTGCTATCCTTCACTCCATCCCCCCTCCCTTCTCACTTCCTTGAGTCTTTCATCAACATCCCCTTTTCTCCCCTGCTGGAGTAGGTTGGTGGCTGGCGGTCTGGAGGAAACGCGAGGGGGGCTGAAAGCAGAGCAAATGATTTGCAGTCTACCTGGGGAAGTGTATGTAGTGCTCCAGTGTTGGGAAGGATCTGAATGTGGCAGTCACAACTATGCTGAGAATGTGAGCCTCCACTCTGCCAGGGCTGGACCGGAGAAGACCACAACTCTATTTAAGGAAATGGCAGTCAGGGGCCCATTGGCGGCTCCCTCTGCCTCTTCATTTCTCAGTCTCTTGCTCAGCTAAAAGCCCCTTTCCTTCCTTGTAAAGGAATGATAATTATTTTCCTTTGTGGAAAAAAAGTTTATTTCCATACCTGTGGAAAAGACAAAGCACACACCGAAAGGGAAGCGTACACACACAGACACACACACACAGTGTACTGGTGATGTGGTCTCGGTACTTCTTATGGTATATTTAAGTTTAAGAGTTTAATGAGGATGTGTCTTGGTAAAGTGCTTAAGTCTGGTCGGCAAAACAACAAAAGCAACAAGCTACACTAAGTAGACAAAAGAAAAGTGCCGTATTCTAATTCTAAAAAAGCAGCAGACAGATGTGAAAAAGACATCAAAAGCTTCTCTAAAGACCTTCAGTATTTATTCAAGTTGCAGTCCTGATCCTCCATATCAGCTCCAGACATCCTAGTAACAACGAATACAACGTACTGTAGCAGCGAACTAACTGCTGTGACCCTGCCAGAAGGACATACCTTCAACATCCAGCTGTAACACTGTCTGAGGCAACACAACACAAACACAGAGACCCATTCAGAAAAATGACAGCACAACAGCCCACGGCGCATGAGCTCCACTGTTTACACTAGATTTGACGAGTGGACACAAATGATGACCAACTGGATCTGTCACATTTATGTTATTCTCTCAAACAACCAAATCCAACAAACATAACGGGAATTTTACACTACTGAACAACAAATAGCGCTGACCTGAGATCAGTTACTGACGCACCTGCTGCAGACTTCACCTGGTGTAGAAGTGTAATCCTGATCACTGCAGAACTCTACTTAAAGTTTATCTTTGAGCATCACACAGAGCTAACCCACATTCATACTACACCACCCTGTATAGTCTACATTTTCATCATGCGCTGAGGTCAAGTCAGCCACTGTTGGTGTTTGCGTGGTCAAACCAGCTACCACTATAATTAAAGTGCTTTTCAGACATTTAAAGCAATTGTATTGACATTTGTGTTGTCTTTTTGTATAGCTTAGAGCTTTAGTTAGCAGAGGCATTTTACTTGCTTTTAATACAAGTTATATTTACAGACCAATGAGCAGCATGTGGGGAATCCCAGACATCTACAGTGTATGTGTGTTTTTATAAAATAAAGTGTTTGACTCAATAAATACATTACTGTGACGGCGTCCTGTCTAAGACCAAACATCTTTCATATTCCAAGTCAAACTGTTATTTTTTGTGCCGCCTTGTTTGTGCAACTCTGTTAGTGGTGTTGAGAGCTTGAACTTTCTCTTCCCCTCAAACAAACTGGACTGTATTGCTCTGCCAGCTGCGGGACAGCAGGGTGACGACTGGTGAGGGCGGGGCCGAGGGTGTCGGGGTCTATATGGAGAAACATTATACGTCTGTATGTCACGTCTGCCCGGGAGCAGACTGACTGGGCATCTATGAGCGAGACTGGTTGCCCTCACCTGTTCTCACCCGATCAGACACCCACTCACACATGCAAATCCTCCCACAGGGATGTGACTCACACATAGAAGGCGCTGTCCAAATGGACATCCTGTGTGTGTCTTATTGAAAGCCACCTTTAATGTTTGTGGACTTTCTACTCAGTCACAGCTGATGGTGATGTGTGTTGTAGTAAACAGACAGATATATACACATGGCGGTAATCCAACTTGTGGCAGTAGCAAAGCTGGGATTAAAGTCATAAAGAAGCATAGAAAGGTTCAGTGAACAATCTAAAGCTTGAGCATTTGTGTTGTAACACCTTATTCCCCTCTCAGAAAAGTCAAGAGCCTGGCGTCAGGTTTGTGCTGAGCTCCCCAGCAAACAAAAAAAAGGAACTAAGCAGCTTTTAGTGGAGCAGCAGAGGAAAAGTCCAGCTTTATTTTGTTTTCCCTCTGATCCTTTGACTGGTTGTCCGTCCCCATTCCTGAGGTTCAGTATGAGTTCAGAGAACACGCCGTCAACTTCCAGAAATAGACTGTTTGCTCATGCGTGGGTGCAATGAAATTGTTTGGTGCCCAAACCAGGGACAAGAGTTTTCCCTCTGTCCATTTTGTTACAGGAGGAGAGTGACAGTGAGAAGAAAGACACAAAGGATGGGGGCACTTAGAGCATTGGTAGCTTTGAAAATAGTTTTCCAGTCTTTTCTATGAGGGCCAATACTGGGTCTAGATTAATGGAAGTCTTTTTACAAACATACGTCATAACTCTCTTGTTCTGTTCTTGCACAATAATAGCAGCAATGTTAGCAAAAATTTGGTAAGACTGGGCAGCGAACAGACTGAACGAGTTCTAACTGTAAATGAGAGCATTTTTTGAATTTCACCGTCTTTCTGGACCCACCCTACTATTTCTCCTTCTCCCTGCCCTCTTCAGTACGGGGTTATACTCCAGGGACCTCGGCTCTAGTGAAGGTGGAATCAGCCTGGAAAACCCCTGTTCTACTCTGATTGTCCCAGACTCAAGTGTGCTTCGACGTGCTCACATTCCTAGACAGTATCCCCATCACCGGAACCATTTACTGCATCAGCCAAGAGTGCTGGTTTCCAGCCCGCTTTTCACTTCACTATTATAACAAGATACATCCTGTGTATGTACACAACGTAATAATTACAAAAAGGTACACTGAACCTAAATCAGCATTTATTAATTCCTATTTTTTTATCCAGAAACAGCTAGGATGTACACTAAAATAAACATACAATGTATTCTGTATTAGATGGGGAGGACAGAGGGTCTCTACTTCAATGTGAGACACTCCCAGATTTTAAGACTTTAAACAAAACTGATCAAAATACTCTAACATTGTCAATAATGAGGATAAATACTGCATGAACTGCAACTTTGACAATGAGCACAAAGAGCTAAATCGTACAGCACAGCTGCTTGTACCTATCAGATGCCTGCCTCTCTGCAGCTCAAACAGCCGTACACTAACACAACGCAGAAATGAAGTGAGTCATTCAGAACACCAAGCCCACTGTCCCATCCTGACTCCACCCACACACCAACTATACAGTCCGTCTGTGCTTATGTAGGCTGTTCTTCAGGTGGTTCTGCTTACTTACAATTTGATACAATTTCATCTGAGGGTACATTGTTTAAAAACCATTATTACTGTAGTCTACAGGGAAATGCATTAAGTAATTTGCCAAGGCTTTCTTGCTGACAAAGCATTATATATTAACTATATATTAACTGAAATTTCTGGAAAACCAATGCTGCACTTACATATTTGTACAAATATATCATGATCCTTACATTTTTCATCCGCTGCCGTTTGATTACTTAAATCTACAATCAAAAATAAATCCTGTGTGACGCAACCCTGTCCATCACAGAGACAGTGACCCCCACAGCACAACTCGCATCATTCACCGGGTCCCTAAACAAGGCGGCCTCTCAGCAGCTCAGAGAAGTAGGTCACGGAGGATTCCAGTCATTTGCACACCGCTTTCCAAATAGTTGCTCTTTTCCACTCAGCCTAAGACTTCCAGCTGCACGTTAACCCCTTACCCGTGTGTTTGAATTTTTTAAGATCTGCATGAATTCCTTATTAAAGCTGATTATTTGTTTACCTCTGGTTTCATTCACATGCTGTTAAACAAATAAATTAATTACATTTAGTAATTCAGAATTATTCAGATTCAGAAGAAGAAGTAATAAAAGCACACTTAAGTTTAGTTTAGTTCAGTCCTGGTCTTCAAAGGCAACTGTCCTGCTGCTAACTCAGCACTGGCTACCTCTGATGACCTTGATCAACAGCTGGAAAAGCCAGTTCACACCTGATCAAGGTAACCAGCAGAGAGGGCTGGAAACCGCTTTAGAGGAGCCCATCAGCAGCCTGATCACAGTCAGATCACAGAAGAAAGTGTGTGGTCATCTATAGAGGACTGGCATAGAATGGCTTCCACTGGCTACTTCACTTTTGGAGCTGGACATTTCTAGTGAAGGAAGGTATCAAAGCAGCATGCTGTGTATGGAGCTGCATAGCTGCAGAACCCATGGTGACCTCTTAATGAAAGGACATTTTAAGGAGCAGTTCTGAGGAGAAGAATATACTGTAGATACATTTTCCCTAAACACAGTTGTGGCAAGAAATTATTATTAGTTTAGTACAAGAAAGACAACAAACCTGTGCATTAGGTTTACACTAACTTAGTACATAAGCACTCAAACAAGCTACCACAACATACCACAGAGATCACGTAACCGGACAACTTTCTCAGTGTCTCTTCTTTCAGCAGCATGTGTCCTGACATTAACTCGGCGCTGAAACAGGCCCACTGATTTAATCTCAGCTGAATTAGATGAATCAGTGTGCGGGAAGCAGCCACAAGCTTACACAGGTGGCGCTTTAGAAGTCGGTATGAAACTACACACTACAGAAGCTAATTAAAATGTCGCGTCAGCAGCCGCGGTTGATATAGAGGGAAATATGCAAAGATTTAGCACAGATCTAAGTTCAGTTTTGAAAGCACTTAATAGAATTCAGTGCATACTTTCAGTGCATTCACTTCATTTAATCACTTGTGACCAACCTGATCATGTCCCACTGAACGACTAACAGGGAGGATTGTTTCAGTCTGGACAGGAGTCAGTTCCTCACCCTCACAGCATATTACATATTTAATCTATTTAGCTTCATATTAAACAATGACAGTACCTAAATTAACTAGCGCCACTGCCCATTGTAAATCCTGGCCTGTCCCCCGGGTAACATCCAACACCCCTACACTGAACCATGTGGAGACAGGTAACAGATATTGACTGGCTTCAGATGCTACCACAGGTTCACACAGATGCCTACTCCCCATTACAACAGCAGCAGCAGCAGCAGCAGCAGCAGCAGCAGCAGCAGCAGCGCTTCATTCTATTTTTCATGAACTCAGTCGGTTGCCAGGGTTTTTGTTTCCATGGTCACACTGCAGTCTGATGCAACAAAACCCAGCCAAAACCCTCTTGGGTCTCTTGGCTCAATACCAACACAAGGAGCGCTACAGTGCATCACTACAGAGTGACTGACTGACACCAGCCACAGCACCGGCTGAGCTACAGTTTACCAAACGCTCCATCTACCCTGATACCGACTGGCTGCAGCTCGTCACACTGTAATCAGTAACTCAGCTATTTATTACTCTGGAACCAGGTATGTTCTGAAAGGAAATGTCTTGCATGGGGTCTATAATAATGTGATTTCCAGGGTGAGACACTACAGGATGGGACAAAAGTTGTTTGATCTATAACGAAGGCTCTACTACTTGGATACAATAAAATACAATAAAATAAAACTGTGTAGAGTGAGAGAAGGGGAAAAATTCTCAATTTTGAAAAACTAATTCATGAGCGTGCCTGTAAACACATAATGTGAGCAGCGGTCCTACCTGGATTGTTTGCCTCCGACTCCAGGACCTGCAGCTCAGCACATTCGGCGAGGGAGTGCTCCAGGCAGAGCTGCAGGAAGCGGGCCTGGGTCCGGCTCACCCTCTTCAGCAGGGACAGAAGAGCCACCGTCTGCTCGCACTCATTCCACCCCTTGAACCAGCTGGCTAGAATGCCCACCTGATCGCGAAACATCATGGTCTGCAGGGAAGGACCGGCTGTGGTGCTGATGGGCCGGGCCGGGCCGAGGGCGGTCAGAACACTGGCAGTAACTGCAAAGGCGGCGGACGATGACTGCTGTGGATGCTGTTGCCTCTGGTGCGGTCGGTCAGTGGGGATTCAGCTGAAGCGCTCTGTTGCCATTCTTAGATGGGTCATCATTAGCTGCGCCGGCTGGACACCATTCTACGTCAGGCGCCTGAATCTTGTGTGGGGCAGATTCCTGCTGCAGTGTCTTCTCCTGCCTGATGATCTCCGCTGGCAGGGGGACGGACGAGGCGCTGCTCTAGATCAGCATTAGGCGATAGGAGCTGCCCTCAGCTACTTAGTCACTCCCAGAGGGACTGATATTTGATGAGTCAGCTTCCTTTCAGCAGACGCTGTGTCACATCAGGCTCAGCCTCTCTGGCATTTTTCTGCAGGGAATCCCTCGTACTCCTGCGGAAGGATGTTGGAAATAAGCATTTAACAAGCCCCGGCGCCTCAGACGCAACTCACTGCCCACTTTCACACCGGAGCTCGGCTCCCTGTTGCTCCAGCGCTGCAGTCGCTGAGCACGGACCGACCTTCACGCGCCCATTCGTGGATCGCCTCCACGCCTCCGCCCGTGCGCATCGGCTTGTGGAATTCACCGCCGAGACGAAAACGGAAAAAAAATCCCTATCTGGTATCCACCCATTCCTAAAAATACAGCGCTCGGTAGCGGACTGCTGGCTCCGCACGCCCGAATTTTCCGAGGGGACGACGCCGGCGGCCGAAGCGGCGTCCGGCGGCAGGGCTGCGTCTGCGGGGCGCCCTCGCTCCGTCCCGCCGGGGTCTTAACCGCAGGTTCGCCTCGCTAGCCGTCGTTTACCCTCGCGAGCTAAAAGCAGACGGTGGCGTTGAGTCTGTCTAAAACGGTCACTTTGCTTCATCAGCACACGGGCAACGGCGGATAACGCGTGAGTAAAGTTTCCTAAAGGACAAACCAGCGCCTACACGCGCACGTTTGAATCCACGTCCTATCGATCTATGACCGCGTAACAAGCACGATTCTATTGGAATTCGAAAACTTACGCCGCACAGCACCGCTAGCAACAACGACGTAACTGCTAACGATACAAAAGCCCAGTAACTGCAGACTTGGCTTCATTCAACTTGGCGTTAAATGGGAAAACACGAAATGAGGCGTTGAGCGGCAAAACTGTGACAATTCAAACATTGGGAAACTTCAGCTTGAACTGATGAATAGTCGGAGAAAGTGTACGCTTCTTACCTCCTGGCGAACTCTGCATTGTTGGGTGTGCGTCAGGACGGGCAACAGGCTCTGCTTGTCGGGGTTCGGTGCCCCTTCACTCCCGGTCTCTGGGATTTGCCATCTTAGCCGCCTGCTCCCGAGTCTCCAGCGAACGGCGGCTGCTCCGGTCTAAAAGAAGCGGCTCCACTGCACGGAACACGACAAACCTCCTGTGATCTTTTCAAAGTAAGATTCAGCGCGGGCGTCAGCAATTTAGGTTGTGACAAAATGTTACACTAACCTACATAAACCGAAAAACAGAAAGAGAAAATAACAATTAGGTAAAATAAGAATTGCACCCACGCACCCACTATGCACAACATCCGTTCATCCGTGGCTTTTAGTGTGAAGGGTTGCAGACTGCGGGAGCCAATTACAGGCAACATTTTACTGATATTTTGCAATTTTGTGCTGTTTTACAAGTATATAGCTAATTTATTGTGAAACCAAACTATAGTTCAACTAAACCAAAACGAATATGAAGCTATTATTTTGAAAGCACAATTCAAGTTCCGCCTTTGTTTTTACCGTTCTGTCGCGTTGGGGGGCTCGCGATCCTCATTTCCACATGCTAATCATTAACAGCGGAGCATTACGTCAGGGGCTTGGCAGCGCGAGGAAACACCAAAATAGAGAGAGAGAGGGAGAGAGAGAGAGAGAGAGGCAGAAATGTTAGAAAAATAAATGTTTCCACAGTTAATAAAGCCCGCCAAGCAGGCATGACGCTAAAAGCTATAAACAGCACGATGTGTAACATGTTTTTTGATTTACGCAGTAACTGAACTTCTATTTTACTCTATTCTAGTTGTGGATTAGTCTGGACGATTAAAAATTACCCTGTGAGTTGACATTAAATTTTAAAATAAAACGTTCATATATGTTTTGGTTTGTTGGCACTTACAGAAACAGAGCAGAGGCTTCCGATCGAGTTTTACGTATATCATGTGTAATATTAAAACATGTTGAAGGTACCAACATGTCAAATTATCTGCTATTTAAAATAATGTAGCAGACGGAGATTCGTTCAAGGAACGTGATAGTTAATGTGACATTATCCTGATAACATAGTCGCTGTTAATCGTTTTAATTGCATGTAAATGATAAAGGATGCAGTGCACTGAGCGCTGCGTTCTTGCTCATAAATAGCGCCACTGAGTGGCGGGTTGGTGTTATTACATCACAGCGCAGCAACAACATTAATACAACGTTTAACAAACACAACATTTTTTGTGTAGTTGTCAGTACGTCTAACTCAACATTTCATCAGATTAATCACGCTATTCTTCTTCTCTAAATAATGTATATCAGGAATAAGTTTACCAATTAAACAGCGTTTGTTTCAGTTCTTTAAATACATACAAATACGTCCTGGTATTAAATTATCATACATATATAAATGTATGTATTCATTACATAGTCTAGTCTAAGCCTGTAGTTCACGTAAAGCATAGTTCGGTGTCTAATGTGGACTATATGTATTTTATTGACTAACCGGAAGAACAAAAACACTCCGCGTGCGATCACTCCTTTTTGTCTCACGTAAATATGAATCTATGCGTTATATTCCTAGTGTATTTGACCCTGAGCACGTCGGCACGGGTGAGCGCGATCCGAGTCTGACGTGTGATTCAAGTGATCATCTCGTCACGTAACACACGTAGCGGATCGGAAATGAGGAAATATGAGGAAGCAAAGTTGTCATCCTCGCCGTCTCCTCCTCCTCGCAGCTCCTCTGGTAGCGAGACGTGAAGCTTTGCCATAAGTACAGAGAGCTGTGCAGGAGCCACACGGAGCGCTGTGCAACCGCACCGAGGTCGTCATGATGCTGGTGGTCGTCCTGCTCCTCCTCCACGTGTGCGGCTCCGCACGCGGCAGGTGTTTTTGCCAGGTGAGCGGCTCGGCGCTCGTCCCACTGTCCGCTATAGTGTCTGCTGCGTGTTTATGTTTGCTTCATTCCTTGAAGGTGAATTGGAAGTTAAAATGTTTAGTTGGTAGAAATCGCTTCACTCAACCAGCGAACGTGAAAATAATCTGGTTAGTTTTGCTGTTTGAGGCAGCAGCCTGTAACGTTTGGTGTGTGTCCAAAATGTACAAAACAAACTTCAACAAGTAGTAATAAGCAGCAGTAGCCAAAGAGGCGCTACTTCAACATGATTATTCTATTATTTTTGGTTGTTTTTAGAAATACTAGTAAGATGAGCAGCTCCGATTGTTTTACATCCAGGTCACTGGAAACCTGGACGACTGTGCCTGTGACGTAGAGACCATCGATGGCTTCAACAACGACCAGCTCTTTCCCAAACTTAAAGCTCTCCTGGAGTCTGACTACTTCCGGTTTTACAAGGTAAAACAGACACACACACACACACACACACACACACACACACACACACACAGGTGTGAGCTAACGCAGCAGTT
This sequence comes from Betta splendens, assembly GCF_900634795.4. Taxonomy (NCBI): domain Eukaryota; kingdom Metazoa; phylum Chordata; class Actinopteri; order Anabantiformes; family Osphronemidae; genus Betta; species Betta splendens. Next base: position 2,597,223 of record NC_040883.2, on the reverse strand, counting down.
CTCCTGCAGGTGAACCTGAACAAGCCGTGTCCGTTCTGGAAGGCCAGCAGCCACTGCGGCCTGAGGGACTGCGCCGTGAAGCCCTGCTCTCCGGTGAGTTCCTGCTGCCTTTACAGTCTCATCCACTCTGCCTTTGTAGTGCTGCTTGTCTCACATGCTGTACGTGCTATGAACAAGACGTGCTTTAGTAACGTCAGGCTGTCTGATACACGTCGTCCCACAGAGCGAGGTCCCACAGGGGATCAGATCGTCCTCCCACAACAAGGTGAGCGGAAAAACTGCCGCCAAGACTCTCCTGGTGGAGTGAGAGTAAATCATAGTGCTGAAAAAACCTTTTATTCAAATGCGTTAAAGCGAGTTGTATGTTTTCAGTATTCAGCTGAGGCAAACAAGCAGCTGGACGAGTGTGAGAGAGCTCAGCGTCTCGGAGCTGTGGACGTCTCCTTAAGGTCAGCCTCAAATGCTGAAAGATAATGTAGAATGTTTAACAGGTGAAAACTATGTGATTTTATTAGGAAACGTTTGCTTAAAAGCACATGCAGACATTCGGCTTCTTAGCTTCACTTTAGTCGATTCAGTCACTCCAGATACACAGTCTCATTGTTACACTAAGCGTTTTAATTTCCTGTGTGACCTTTGACCTCCCATCATACTCTGGTTATTCAGGAGAATTTGAACAACTAGACTGATATTGTGTCTTTTCCAGTGACGAGACCAAGGAGGCTCTGCTGGACTGGAGCAAACACGACGATGAGGCAGAACGCTTCTGTGTGGTCGACGGTACCTTTACATTGAAATAAACAATCAACCAACAATCCTTTCCAGTCTGATGGTTTCCAACCTTTACGTCTGGCTTTTTTCTGGCTCATACCGAACGTGATGTTGCAACCGTAACCTGGAACTGACTCGAGTCTTGTTTACCAGACGAGGATTCACCAGATTCCCAGTACGTCGACCTCCTGCTGAACCCGGAGCGCTTCACCGGCTACAAGGGCCCAGAGGCCTGGCAGATCTGGAACAGCATCTACGAGGAGAACTGCTTCAAGTAAACACAAACGGATACAAATATTTCTGCCTTAAAATACTAAACTAACATAAAAGTAATAGTAAAATAAAACTGATACAATATAATGAATTAGAGAATTAGTCAGAAAGCGAGCTATTTATATATTTATAACCTTCCCCTAATACTTTGCAGGCCATATAGTGTTAAGCGACCACTACATCCTGACTCCTTCCATGGCGGCTCAGGGGGCGAAGGTAGGAGATCTACACTGCTGCACTGCACCATGAGTTGATTCTACTTTACTACGTGTCTGACAGCAGCGTTTCTCCACAGCCAGGACCTTCTACAGCTGGCTGCAAGGTACAGTAAGAGGCTTCACCAGGAGGAGGAGGAGGAGGAGGAGGAGGAGGAGGCGGCTGTGTTCTCATCCCTCTGTGTCTCTCAGGTCAGTGTGTGGAGAAGAGAGCCTTCTACCGCCTCGTCTCAGGCCTCCATTCCAGCATCAACGTGCACCTGAGCGCCAGATACCTCCTGGAAGGTGACTCTCACGTCTACGGCTCCTTTTTTTGTCCCTGTGAAAGACGAGGTAGCAGTGGTTGAAAACGTGCCTCTCCGCAGACAACTGGTTTCAGAAGAAGTGGGGCCATAACGTCTCTGAGTTCCGGCAGCGCTTCGACTCGGACCTGACGGCCGGCGAGGGCCCGAAGCGGCTCCGTAACCTCTACTTCCTGTTCCTGATCGAGCTGCGGGCGCTGGCGAAGGTGCTGCCGTTCTTCCAGCAGCCGAGCTTCCACCTGTACACGGGCAGAGCTGAGGAGGACGAGAAGCAGAAGGAGCAGCTGCTCCACATCCTGCAGCTGGCGAGGTCAGTGGTCAGAGTTCACATTTCTAGTTGCTTTGAATCCTGCTTTTTTTTAGATTAGTTGTTGCTAGTGATAAAAATGACACATCTCACACAACATCTGTATTAAATTAGTGGTGATTCATCTTTCAGATCTTTCCCTTTGCACTTCGATGAGACATCTCTGTTTGCTGGCGATGAGAAGGAAGCAGCCAAGCTGAGGGTCAGCCACCTTTAAAACCCATTTACCCCATTTGTGTTTAAAATCATGACCATTCTCACATGTGGAAGGAAATAACTAGTTCAACTTCTAGATCAGCTCCGTCAAATTAAAGCTACACGTGTTTAATGGCAGCGGAGCGTGGACAGAAGCACGTCTTTTAACATTTGTCTGGTTGGATTATTTTGTTCTCTGTGACATGAGAGTGTTTGTGTTTCACCCATGTTTCCTTCAGGAGGACATCAGGCTGGCCTTCCTCAACATCTCCAGGATCATGGACTGCGTGGACTGCTTCAAATGTCGGCTGTGGGGGAAACTGCAGGCGAGTTAGTTTTTACTGCTACTCACCATGTTCAATTTTTAAATAAATGCACCTCAATCTTTGTTGAACGTACTGGTATTATTACAGGCAACGTAAACTGTGATCATATTGTGATTTGCTCTTTGTTTGGATCATCTCTCTCCTCATTAGACTCAAGGATTAGGCACAGCCCTGAAGATTTTGTTTTCAGAGCGACAGATTGAAGCTTTGCCCTTGTCCAGCGGCCAGCGACCCAGTTTCCAGCTCAGCCGACAGGAGGTGGTTTCTCTGTTTAATGCTTTCGGAAGGTAAACGTCTCGTATTTTTCCTGAATCAAATCGTAGACGGAGTGAACTGCAGCCTCCAGATATAAGTGCTCTTGAAATGTCCCACAGGATTTCCACCAGTGTCAGAGAGCTGAAGAACTTCAGGTCGCTGCTGGCAGAGGAGCGGTGACGACTCACAGTCTGTTTGTGACCTAAAATCTGGACAGCTGATTTTTGTTTTCTCCTTCTGAGAATTTTGCATTAATTCATCTTCATAATTAATACAGAAATAATAATACAGAAATAATAAATAATAGCTTGATGCTAAAAGCATTGGAGACGTTTTACAAGTAACATACTACTGAAGAAACAGTCAGGATTTTTACATTATGTCAAATACGACATCTTTGTCTTTTTTTCTAATGAAACTCCAGTTGAAATGAAACTTGATTTGTTTTGATATTTCTGAAAGTGTTTTTTGAATCATTTACCGTAGTTATGTGCAGTAAAGGGCACTGTGGCCAGTCCCTGTGTCTCTGTAACTGTCCTGAAGGTGGCGCTGTTTCTACGGATAATTGTTTATTTTTATTGTTTTTATAATTCAGTCAGTGAACTAAATATAATTTTAGTTGCTCTGTATTTTCTTCAGGGAAAATATGACAACTGTGTGCTGTCCTTAAAAATAATATATTTTCAAGTTTAAAGTGTGTGTTTATTTAACTTTCAAAATGAGAAACATGTCAATGAGGATAATATTTACATTACTCTTACTGACATTACGTGACTTGGCGCTGTATTAAAATAAATAAAATTGTCATGAGGTTGTCTTTCTTTATCACCAAACACAAGCTTGTTTTGTTGCTACTCATGAAGTTATGATGTGTTTAGAAGCATTTAAAGACGACGCTTCGCAGGCTGAATCTACGCTTTTTCCGACGGTCCGTGAAGGCGGCACAAAGCCCCAGTGGACAGTGAAGGGTTAAACTGTGTAATAGGATGAATGGATATTGTGGTGAGCAGCATCTGATTACGCGGAGGCGGCGGTAGGCATCTGAAGGGCAGCGCAGTCATTATCCGCCCGCTCGACCTGTTTTCCAGTCGCTTCGCGAGAACACGACGCTGCTTCCTTCACTGAACGCAGCGCAAACGCCGCTTTTGCAGCCGAGAGCGCGCAGCCAGCGGGGCGTCGGGTCGTCGCCTCGCGTAACTGGCCGAGTGGGGGCGGAGGCGCCTCGGCAGCGGGATCGGAACATGCCACGGTGTGCGGAGGCTTAAACGCAACACCTGAGACGCGCCGGGCCGCTCCCGTTCGTTCCTCAGGGCGGAGGACGCAGGTACGAGCCCACCTGTGCGTCGCGCGACTCACTTTCATTTACTCTAAACCGAGTGGAAGCTGCATCTTGTTTGACACTTTAGCGTGAAGGTAGAAACGGACCGGAGCGCGTTTGGGTTCCTCGGACTGGGCCTCGCTTCCAGGTGTAAAAGCGTTAAGTAACTAACCGTCACAGCTGTTACTTTACACGCTCATTCTCGCTTTACTGGACATTTTGAGCCCAAAACCTGAAGCTTCAACTGATGTTTTTGACCGTTAGGGGGCAGAAAACCGTAAAACGACCCGACTTTACAGGTTATTTATGTTAATTTCCATACTTTTCATATTGTTAGATAAACGCGAATAGTTACTAGGGTAAATTAAGAAGGACTTTAATATGTCTCCGTCACACAACAACTAATTAAAGTTGAAAGAAAGTACAGATAGTAAAGTAATTTTTACAACTAGTCTCTTATAATTTAAATTGATGCATGTTTACATTCAGCATGAATGGGAAACATTTTAGAGAAGCCAGTTTTAAGTTGAAAACTTGATCTAAAGCAAAGTGCAGGTTTAAGATAATAAATGAATATTTTGGGTTGTTGTTGAAAGATTGAGATTAATATAAAGATTTGCAGGGTGTCCTGAGCTTGTTTGGATCTAATGGCTTCAGAGTTGAGATCATGGAAACTGGATTTTTACTACAGCTCCACTAAATGTTTCCTACGATGAGATGAAATCCTACTGTATTTGTTGGCTAATGTAAATCCAGGGCAGGGACTTTGGGAGTCCCTGATGTGCAGCAGTATTACAGTAGAGGAGGAGGGGCAGAACCCCCCCCCCCCAGGCTTTAATCCTGCCAAGCCGGTGGAATTTCATGTAAACGTGAAATATGTCAAAGCTGAGCGTCAGCTCCACCCGATTGGTCGGCGCTGCTGAGGTTGGCAAACGCCTCCGCCGGCGCTTTTCTAAATGAACACTCTAGAAAATTACAGCACAAGTCGAGCTCGTGGAAATACGGGTCATCGTGCCGGGACAGCAGGACTCCTGCGGCCCTGTCTGTTTGGGTCACGTCGAGTTAAACCAGAGTTCAGCTCCAGATCTGGATTCTCTGCGTGTTCCGTAGAAGCCGGTCAGCTGTGAGCAGCGGGCCTCGCGGGTTCTGGGTTAATCTGTGGCAGCCACGGCCTCTGACCCACACAGACTGTGCCGTGCTGGCCCAGACCCGGCTCCTGGCGGGCTGCAGGAAGCAGCTGCTGGTCCTGGACCAGCGTGGCTTCACTGATGTGGTTCTGGTTAGAGCGTGCGTGCGTGCGTGCGTGCGTGCGTGCGTGCGTGCGTGCGTGCGTGCGTGTGTGTGTGCGTGTGCGTGTGTGTGGGAGCGAGGCTGAGTTGTCCCTTTCTGGGACTTGCTCTCTAGTTTGCGCGCCCCACCTCTTCCTCCTCCTCTTCCTCCTCCTCCTCCTCCTCTCTGTGATCTGCCTGTGTTTTGCTTTGTGCGTCTCCACCAGAGAACCGTCACATGGTTTGTTGTCAGACACGCAGCCTCAGGCGTTACAGCAGTGAGATCACCACAGGCCGGAGTGTGAAATGTTGACTTAGGAGGAAGAGCATCAATAATGTTTGACTCATAACTGGGACGGACTGGAAACATGCAGACGATTGTCATGCATAGAGATAATAATAAAACAAAAGGAGTGGGTGGTCTGTTTCCCTCTGGCTGCTGTCGATTCACCTGATGCTCCGTTTCGGACCTGACCCGGTCCTCCCGACCCGTCACCCTCTGACCCGCCGGTCCCGCTGCCGGCTCCATGTGTGGCATTTCACCACCACTCCCAGAATGTGGCACCTCGCGGCCGGGCCATATGACGGGCAGTGGGGTGGGGGGGGTGTAACCGCATGCAGCCTGGTGGTCTGACTAACAGCTCTGCTCTGCATCAGCCTCTTCCTCTCTCTGTCTGTCTGTCTGTTGTTCCTCACAGGCCCGTGGAGACCAGGCTGTCTTCTGTCTGGACTTCTGTCCGCCTCCGTTTTTCATATTAATAAGGTAAGACTCGCTTTGACTCACGGCTCCAGCCTGATGCTGCACTGGTTGCTCGTGCGTCCCATGCTCCGTGTATTAACCTTTAGAGCTTCTAACACACAGTGTGACGCTCATTAATCCGTTTTCTGCCATAATTCTTGTGTCATAAAGCGTCTGTTGGGTTTTGGATGCGTTGCCTGGAGACTCGACTGATCTGGCTCTTGTACTCACGCACTGCATGCGTTCATCAGGAGGAGCCACTTGAATCGCTAATTGTTGGCGTCTCCGCTAGCGTGTGATAAATAAAGCGTCTCGTTTCCAGCTCAGTGGTCGTTTCCTCGGGCGACGGATCGGAGCGTTTCAGGGTCGTAGTGCTGCTGGTTCCGTATCTGTTGTGAGCTCCGTTGTCGCCTTCTGCTTCTAAATGGCGAGTCTTCATCCGGGGACGACCCACAGGCTTCCTCTGCAGGCGTTGAATGGCATCCAGCCGCAGCGGGAGGGAAACGGGACGCCACCGGCTCCGGAACCTGTTGGACTTAAAGCGGCTCCTGAAGGTTTCCACATGTTTGGTCGTAGCTTCTGGACCTGAGCGCGTCTGCGTGGAAACGCCGTAATCAGATTAATGACTAATGAATGAGTTTTCCAGTGAGCTTATGAGCGGTGGACACGTCTCTTTCCCTGCTCATCCCTCCCTCAGCTGGTCTCCCCCCTCCTCCCCCTCCTCCTCCTCCACCACCTCACTGCCCTGACCCACTTCTCTGTAAACCAACAACCAGAATCTCCTTCTGTCTATTTGCGTCTCTCTCTCTGACTAAAACCATCACTCAGCTCTTTAGGGCGACTGCAGTGCTCGGCTGCAGCTACGCTGAAGTAGTGCTTCAGGAAGTTGGGCCATAAAGAGTAGAAATAGAATGAATGCAGATTAAATTCTTCCTCTGGGAGCATCATTGTAAACACACACCCAGATTCCCAGCCCGGGTTTGGACTGTTCCTTTAAACCCAAAGCCCTGCTGACGGCTGGTGTGGAGGTCTTTGTGGTGACCTGGCCACACCTTTAGCACACGAGCACCAAAGGCAGCCGAGGTGCACACTTGTGCCGTAGGTGTCACTTAATACACGGTGTCGTTGAGTTTAATGTGGTCAGAAATGCATGTGCTGAGGACGGACCAGCTCCGACTGCCTGTGAACGATCATGGAAGTGTCTCGGCAGCGCGAGTGTCCATTCTCTGTGTGTCCACTGTCGTTTCCACGTCCTCTTGATCTCCTGTTGAAGTCTCCACCACGCAGCTCAATGAAGGCCTGCTGCTCTGTCATCACGCCCACCTCTCCCTCCAAAGCTGCAGCACTGAGCTCCTTGGAGCTGCAGTGATGAGTAAGAGCTCCGCAGCCGTGTCAAGTCATGTCTTTGTGGATCGGAATCCTCTAGAGAAGCCGCTTTCTGCTCCACAGTCAAGTTAAATCACCTCAAAACCTGAATGCTAATTCATCATAATTTTAATCCTCAGACTGTGTCAGTTAGTTATTATTGGTTGAAGAACGTTCTGTGGCCTCGTGCTTGCTGGTGTTTCTGTGCCTGGACTCACTGCGCTGTGTGTAAATGCCACTGGTCCTGATGCCTGAGGCTTCTTTGCAAATGTTTGTGCACGTTTGGGTTTGTGGAGTGGGATCCATTGAGTGCGGACGGGACTCGGTGGCACAGATTCCTGCCTCGGTGCTGGAGCGGCTGAACAGGGTCAGTGTTTGCTGGACCGGGAGCCCTCAGGCCTCTGGAGCCGTTAGCTGTGGAGCAATGCAGCGTGAAGCCGTAACTGGGCAGTCATGCATTCGACATCCCATAGAAAGTTTGAGCTTATTAAACTTATTATTTCTGCTAAGTTGTTGCTTTTTTCTTTTTTTCTGAGCTCGTTGGCGTGTCTGTTCTGTCTGTGCGTTGATGTTCCACGGTATCACTGTCTCCATTCATCTCTGCAGTACTCTCTGCAGCCGCCACCATTCTGTGCTGTAGGCCTCGCACCAAAATGTCCTCCAACGGAGACCTCAGCGACCCGGGGAGCTCCGACAGCTTCTGGGAGGTAGCGAAGGCGCGCAGACGTGTGAGCTCCGCGTGGAGTGGGCGTCACCCTCTCACCTGTGGTGTGTGTTACTGCAGCCAGGGCACTACAGGAGAACCGTGAAGCGGATCGATGACGGACACCGGCTGTGCAACGAGCTGGTCAGCTGCTTCCAGGAGCGAGCCAAGATAGAGAAGAGCTACGCTGTGCAGCTGAGCGACTGGGCCAAGAGGTGGAGGTGTGTGGTGGAGAGAGGTCAGTTAAAACAACGCACACTCTGTTTGTACTGGCCACGCTCGGTCGTGAAGCATTGCTGCCCCCCCCCCCCCAGGGCCTCAGTACGGCACGCTGGAGAAGGCCTGGCACGCCTTCATGCAGGCGGCCGACCGGCTCAGCGAGCTGCATCTGGAGCTGCGGGAGCGACTGGCCGGCGAGGACAGCGAGAAGGTGCGCAGCTGGCAGAAGGACGCGTTCCACAAGCAGATGATGGGCGGCTTCAGGGAGACCAAGGACGCGGAGGACGGCTTCCGCAAAGCCCAGAAGCCCTGGGTCCGCAAGCTGAAGGAGGTGAGTGGGCGCTGGCGCCGGGGAATGTGTCTGTATGTGTCATCACGTACACGCAGCGGAAACGGCGTGTGTGTGTGTGTGTGTGTGTGTGTGTGTGTGTGTGTGTGTGTGTGTGTGTGTGTGTGTGTGTGTGTGTGTGTGTGTGTGTGTGTGTGTGTGTGTGTGTGTGTGTGTCCACCAAGGTGGACGCCAGTAAGAAGAGCTACCACCAGGCCAGGAAGGAGGAGTGGACGGCCGCCACCAGGGAGACGCACGCCAAGGCCGACCCGTCCAAGTCCCAGGAGGAGGTCCGCAAATACACGAGCCGAGTGGAGCGCTGCAACCAGGAGGCGGAGAAGGTACAGTACAAACACACACTGATGGGGTGTGTCGCTTTGACTTGACGTGACTGGGCTTGTTTCTGGTCTCTGCACAAAGACAAAGGAATGTGATCAGCTAGAAAGAAAGCAGGGAAATCCTGCTGCACGTTCATCAAGGCCAACATCTGGACACATCTGGTAGAGGGATGATGATGATGATATAAGTAGGGTGTGTGTGTGTGTGTGTGTGTGTGTGTGTGTGTGTGTGTGTCACACAGGCGAAGGAGCGCTACTCCAAGGCCCTGGAGGAGCTGAACCGCTGTAACCCTCGCTACATGGAGGACATGGAGCAGGTGTTCGACCTCACCCAGGACGCAGAGGGGCGCAGGCTCCGCTTCTTTAAAGACGTCCTCCAGGACATCCACACGCACCTCGACCTGTCCGCCAAAGCCGGGTAGGCGCCGACCCGCGAACCATAACCTAGAATGAGTGTGTGTGTGAGTTAATGGGAAACTTGTATTAACTACTGACCTTTAAATCTGTTTAAACAAGCTGCTGCTGCTGATCGCTCACTGTGATTGATCTCGTCAAACGTCGTTGAGCAACCTTTGAACTATTGGGTTCATTCACTCATTCACTTCATGCACGCATTCGGCCCAGTGAGAACCGCGCGGGCCCCACCTCGCTGTCAGGCTGCAGTCCTGGTGCCACATACCACAGCGCACCTCCAGGGTCCCGCTGCAGCTCGTGACAGGTCTGCGCTGTTTTGCAGCAGCAGGAGGACCTCACTGTAACGGTGGTTCTGCCCGATCGCTGTACAAACAGACATGATCTCATCAGTGACAGCGCTTGGCCCGTTTTTCAGCCTGAGCTCGTCACCGCTGAGCCGTGCGGAGACGGAGGCGTGTCTGTCGCCGCAGGCGAACGTGCCTCGTCCTGTTTCACACGCGCGTCCTGAGCACCACGTTTGTGTGTTGAACAGGTTCAAGGACCTGTACCGAGACCTGGGTCACACCATCCAAGCGGCCAGCGACACCGAAGACCTGCGCTGGTGGAGGAACACGCACGGGCCGGGCATGAGCATGAGCTGGCCGCAGTTTGAGGTGTGGACACGCGCCTCCGTTCACGGTCACAACATGAGCATAGCGTTAAACTGTGTAAAACAAGCAGAATGTCCAATGGGTTTCCAGCAGAAGCCTTGTATTGTGACTGGGAGCTCTGTGGGGGCAGGAATGTGCGCACACACACACACACACACACACACACACACACACACGTTCAGTGGAAAAGTACAAAATTGACTTTGGCTCTGCAGAAGGACAAATAAATATTTACAGCTGATTCTTGGAGGCTGAAGCCCAGGATTGTGTCTCTGCAGTGAGCTCTTGTGACCACTGGAAACATGGACCAACTAACAGCTCACACATCAGTCTCCAAGTCGTTTTCTGACTTTTCTGATTTTGCCAGCGCATGTCTGAACGTCCTTCAGTCCTGAGGCTGTAAAAGCTGTTTGGAGCGTTGTGATCCTGTGCCTCCACAGCCTTCGCTCCCTGCTCCTGGCCACAGTGAGCGTCCTATTCTCCTGCTCTCAGACCTAATTGTCAGGTCATAATAGAGATACAATCGTCTGACTTTCTGCCTCCCACCCTTCAGCTGTAGTCACTTCCCCGTCTACACGTGTGCGCTCCATTCATCCTGAGGCAAAAGCTCTGAAAATCACTTTATCTGGTCCAATTATCACAGTAAAGGACAGTTTATTAACACTGGACTGACTGTTTTTTTTAACTTTCGTACCTGAGTGACAAACTGTCTGCTGTAAAAACTAAAGGCTCGTTGGTGGAGTCTCTGTAAAGACACACATGGTTCAGCTTTCCCACTTTATCCAAAATAGAAAAATAAGGGCAGAGCGCGGTGTTGGCTGAAAGAAATAGATCTCCTGTGTCCTCTGTGGAATCTCCTGCTGTTCCCACAGCGCTGCCAACACACAAACAGAGGGCCATTGTCCCGCAGACACACCCGCTCGTCTTTGTGTGCTTGTGAGGACCCTTCAGTCACAGCAAAGTCATGTTTTAAAGCGAAAAGTGATAAAATGTCCTTTTAATTGTGGAGATTATTGGCCCACGGCACAGGGTTCACGCACACGCTGTGTGCTCTGATGGAAATGCCAGTAACCGCATCTCCAGCCTGTCATTTAGGCCACAGTGTGTGCGGCCGAGCCGATTCATCCCAACCTGTCGGTTTGTGCTCTGACAGGGACTTTCTGCTGTGGCACTTTCACTATAAACTTATTGAATGAAGTCTAAATGTTTCGCGTCTACGCAGGAGTGGACGCCAGAAGCGAGTCGCTCCATCAGCAGGAAGGAGCGGAGCCGCGAGTCGCAGGAGAACGTGGTGACTCTGACCAACATCGTCCCCTCGGGTGGAGACGGCAGCGCCGACACCGGCAGGTAGGTGTGTGTGTGTGTGTGTGTGTGTGTGTGTGTGTGTGTGTGTGTGTTCTTCACAATGAGGAGTTATTGTAACACGTTCAGTTCGTAGGAGAGATTAAAAGTTGTGTCGGTGAGTTCTGTGTTGTCTGGACTCACAGATATCTCTCACACGCTGTTCTCGGTGGATGTTTGTGGTCACGGCAACCACGCCTGTTGCCAGGAGACGGTGCAGCTGCAGGGTTTATTTACAATCCCTCTGTTGGGGCACTTTCATTGTGAAGGGCTTTGTGTGATGTGATGTGATGCAACCAGGGAGAGGAGGAGCCAGAAAGCAGAAAGACCACGTTCCTCCAAACATTAGAACTCTCGTTAGTAAGCGATGGATTCGTTAAATGGTCTGTCTTTGTAAGTAACACACCGGTGTCTTTGCTGCTCTCAGGTATTCATCGGACTGGTCAGACGAGGAAAGTCCCAAGAAAGCGCTGTCTGTGAACGGCGTGGGGGAGGCGGAGGACGAGGAGGAGCAGGTAGAGGGGGTGCGAGTCCGAGCGCTCTATGATTACACGGGCCAGGAGGCCGATGAGCTCAGCTTTAAAGCAGGTATTAACCCCTACTAATGCTCGCAGACAGGACGCATCATGGTGTCACGATGCGTCGTCCTAACACATTCACACACGCGGACACTTTAGATCTGAGTGCATTAAGATGCTGCGTTGTTGTGAACCTTGAGAAGCAGCTGCAGTAGATTAACAGAGTGAAATGTGGCTTTTCTCACTCGTAACCATTAAAACCATATACAGCCGTTTCACTGCTGAGGACTGGATGTGTTTCGTTGCTGAAGTTAAGCCTCGCAGCCAAACGCCAGCTACTGGGACCCGATGGACCCACAGGGAGCTCACACTGGCAGCGCTCAGCTCTGCTGAAGCTCAACCAGGAGCTGCGTGCGGATTAACCTGCTCCGTTTACTGACTGATCGACCAGAAGCCATTCCGTTTAATAAGCACCTGATGAACATCCCCTGGTGTTTGTTTCCTGGCAGGTTTTGCAGTTCTCTCCTGTCTTTTTGAATCATGACCTTCTTCCGTCCTCGTTCCAGGTGAAGAGCTGCTGAAGCTGGGGGAGGAAGATGAGCAGGGCTGGTGTAAAGGGCGACTGAGCAGCGGCCAGGTCGGCCTTTACCCCGCCAACTACGTGCAGGTTATTGATTCCTGATGACCCCCCCCCACCATCACCTTTTGTTTTTGTTTTTTTTGTTTTTTTATTAAGCCAATCGTATGAGTGCTCTCAAGATGCCACAACCTATTGAAATATAGAGACGCCTTCTGCAAAACCAGATGAAAACACATCATGAGTTTTTTTTTCTTTTCCTTTTTTCCTGTTGGATCCTGGTTTTTAGCCAGTGGAAAGGTCATTCATTCACACATTCACTCATTCAATTGGGGGTCAACAACACTGTAAACGAAGCCAAAGAGAATCCTCCTTGACCAGACTCTGAGATGTCACTGGATGAGGAGCAGGATTCATTGTCACATATCAGAAAACCAGACTCGAGTTCATGTCGACTTCCTGAAGCTTCACATCTCTGGAACTCTGGACGTGTCTGTGGATTCTAAATGGGATCCCTGGATCCTACATGAACATGTGAGGATCTGCGACTGCTCGTTGTCTCTGCTTCGCTGCGGCGGCTTCTTGAAGTCAAATAAAAGCCCTGGTGCCTTATTAGATGGAAATGTGCAGCGCCCCCCTGCTGTCTGCTTGATAGACCTGCTGATGACCCCACAGGACCAACCCTCTGATATGGACTGTAACCAGTTTGTGTATATTTAATATATATATTTGTGAAAGCAGTATTTGATTGGCTGTAACCCTCTCTGGCCCCTCCCACTTACTTTATGCTATTTAGATTGTAGGGGACAAATCTCATTCTTTCTTCTCTCTTTTTTTAAATGTTTTTATGTTTCGTGCTGCGTCAGCTGATGTTGAACTTGAACTGCGGTGCTCGCGTCGTCGCCTCGCGGTCAAAGCGGTGGAAAATGCCGTCTGGAGTGTTTGACGTGTGTGTGTCTCCTGTGCCTGTGTGGGTTTGTTGTGGACGCTCGCAGCCCAAACACATGCAGGTCCTGACTGTCGACGGTCAGAACTGGTTCATCCGTCTCTCAGCTGCTCTCGGATCCAGAGACGTTCAAGGAGCAGATGTTGCTAAACAGTGTACACATTTTTTTAATAGTCTTTTTACATTTAACATGTTAATATTCTAATTAATTTTGTAATTTGAACCATTCATTATAGCAGGGAGAGTTTAGTTGATCATTAGATTTGGTTTTGTTTTATTAAGAACAGACGTAAAATAAGTCTTATCATCATTTTCAAGTTGAGCGTGAAGAACGTTTTGAGTTGCTTCTCTGCTCTTGTGTCTTTTTCTTTTTCTTTCCCCAGTTTGTAACATGTACCGTACATCAAGTGGAAAGCAATAATAAATGAGCAGTCTATAGTTGTATAGACTTAAATGGTTTATGTTTTGCTTTATGGGGTCAGTGAAGACATAATCAGAAATCTGCTACACCAAAAAAAAAGCAGCACACAATTCTGTACACGTACAAAATTTATTATGATGCGAATGAAAACATGACCATCGTTTAGAAAGTGAGCTGGCTTTTATCTCATGATGGATCAAGTTGCCCGTCCGGTAGCTTTCTTTTAATGCTCTGCAGCTGTGATGTGCACAATCAAAATAACATCAAAACTTCCTTTAGTAACGCTTATCTTCTCTAATATTTCTGCTGAATGTGACCAAATCTGCAGGACAAACTCGGTCCAATATTTGTTTGTTTCTGTGGCTAAATCCCATTTAAGGGCCAATGTAAAATAACGGGATGTTTATTTGGGGCATATTTGGAAAAGATGAAGACACACATTCACCATTCATGGGAATAATAAACTGTACAGTAATAATCATTACACATGTCATAAATTATTTTCGACAACTTTAAATACTGCAATTATAAAATATGACTATATCAAGTATCATCAATAAATAGCTGCATTTGTAAATCCAAGTATCCCACAGCCTTGCAGAGATGATGACACAACGGGACTTGGTTGGATCTCCAACCCTGATGGAAACAACTGAAAACCAGAACACACAGGTCGTGTCTGTCTGAGAGGGGTTTGTCGTGTTTAACAGAGCTCGGTGGCCCTCAAAACTAAAATATATTCACAGTATTTGTTGTGCATACTGTATGTACCACTTTGTTCTTCTGGGGGGAAGAATATAAAACTGAGACAACTCTGTGAAGCAGTGATGATATGATCTGATCCCCAACAAGTCAACGTAGTCCAACAAACAAGCTTCTGACGCGAGTCTCCAATTAAATGCTTTATACACGTTCATGTGTTGGGAATAAGGTCATCATGGTAGAAATATTACAAATTCAAATCCAAAGGTGAAACTTTATGCCTGCAATGCAGTAATAGAACATTCAAGCCTCATCCAGCTGTGCTCCACTCCACAGCAGCTACGTTTGGCTGGATGGCCAAAAAAACCAATTAGAATCTGAATGGATTCATTCCATCATCAATAAATAAGGCATAAATTTTGAAAAGTGCTGTTATATGTTTAGCATTTAGAGACGTTTCGAACAAAATAAATATGCACACAACATTCCTCATAATGACG
>NC_040883.2:2549732-2577232 GCF_900634795.4 Betta splendens | reverse complement strand
CACTTCCAGTCTCTGGATATAAAGTACTGCAGCTCCAGCAGACGGTGTTCGCAGTCTTCCACCATTTTCTCTGTGTACAGATGCTCCATGAGACACGACAGGATCCTGCAAACACACACATTACACGTGTCCTGAGCACTTATCATCATACTGTACAACAAGCAGCTTGAACATGTCTCACATGGGGTCTCCGGTGCGAATGTGTTTGCAGGCCGTCTGGATGACGGACTCGCAGGCCTCGTTGAGCGCCCTGTCGATCCTGTAGTCGGCTCCTGGATCCGCAGACTGGATCAGAGTCTGCAGCTGCAGACACAACAGCGCATGGTTGACGGACGTTTCACCTTCTTACTCCATAATTCAGATGTAGCTGCCGGGGTCTTACAGAGCTCTGGCAGATGCTGTCGATGGCGGCGCTGCGGTCGCCGCGGCCGATCCGCATCAGGCAGTGCAGCGTCCGGCCTTTGCGGTGCAGCCCGGAGCAGTGGGCCTCGATCTCCGTCCGGCAGTGCAGCACGATCTCTGGACTCAGGGAGAAGTCCTCCATCAGCATCCGCCGGTAGTCCAGCATCTCGCCCTGACACTCGCCGCTGACCGTGCGCCCTGCACGGCACAAGAGCAGATGTTGGCTCAGGTTCTGTCTGCGGCCACGGTCGGAACCACGGCCCCTCCACTCACCGCGGTGCACGGCCGCCTCCAGGCACAGCAGCAGGTACGACAGTCGGGCCTCGCGGGCTCGGGGCAGATTGGTGTCCACGCTGCAGCGCTGTTTCCTCAGGTCCAGCTTGCAGGCTTTAGCCAGAGAGTAACTCACTCTGTAGTCCTGAGAAATCAGCTTCTGACGGGTGGTGAGAGCATCGCGACACTTAGGAGGGAGAGAGGGGCGAAGAATTAGTGACCACATCAGCGCCATCATTCACAGATGGTGGATCCTGCTGCCGTGTGGCGGGTTTTACCTTCTCTGACATGGCCTCCTCAAACTTATGGTTGAACAGACACTTGTAGACTTTCCCTTCTCCTGCCTGAGTCTGCGGAGAAGAGCAGTAAAAGACAAAACACTTAAAGAACCACAAACCAAATCTGAATTCAGATCATATTATTAACATCCAGCATCCTCACGTTCTGGCAGAATCTCTCTCTGTCGTCTCTGCAGGAGAAGTAGAGGTGCCGGTCCAGGTGGAAGTCGTCTGACGACAGCTCTGCCACCCGCAGGATCGCCCTCTGACACTCCTCCTTGATGGGACGAGCGTGATCCTGCTGCTCCGCCTGTCTCACCAGAGCCTTCTCCAGGCAGGCGATGACGTCGCCCTGTGAGTGAACGTCCTGCCAACGGAGGGAGGGATCAAGGTGGGGCATTAAAACAGAACCCTGGACGGACACACACACACACACACACACACACACACACACACACACACACACACACACACACACACACACCTTGTGTCCGACGTTGACGCTGCCGCAGCGCAGGCTGTTGATGTCGTCCTTACATTTGCTCATGAAGCCACAGATCAACCTGTAGTCACTGAAGATTATACTGGTCATCTTGGTGATGTACTGGTTACACTGGTACTCAGTGATGTTGCCACGGTGATCGACCAAGCAGGACACCAGGTAGCCACGCCCCCGCTCCTCCTCGTTACACTCCTTAATCTGAAGGAATCCAACACGCAACAGGCAGAAACACAGTCACATGCGGCTGCATTGGAAGCTGCGTTGGACCTGACTGGAGGCCGAGCTCGGGGCTCATGGGCCACACTGACCTCAGTGATGGTGCTCTTGCAGACCTCCGTGGCAACCGACTCAAACTTTGGATCTGTGGTCAGATTTAGTTTGTAGTTCCACAGAAGCTGAAACAGACAAAATAGAGATATTAGTTTAAATGATATTTAACAACCAGTTTAATGAAGATACTCAGAGCAAGCACAATAAAATGACTGCTAGTAACTTTCCTTCTAACAAAGACCGCTGATTTTAATGAGTTTCAGCCAGCGTACGATTGGTACCAACACAATCCAATTTAATAGTAATAACAGTGAGTCAGCGTTATTGACTACACTGACTAGAAATAGCATTAAAAATGTTTATTTCACTTAGAAGCCAGATATTTCTTGAAGAATAAATTCATTTTACTATAATAATACAAGTATTATATTATAACTGAGAGAGAGAGGGGAGATGAGACAAACACTGCATCCAGACCTGTGTGTGCTGGAGGGAACACTTACATGGTTACAGTTGGGAGCAATCTCAGTTTCCTGCAAAAACACAAAGACGAGAAGGCTTTGATTGAAACACTGACAAACATGCAACACAAATGAAACATCTCATTCCTCAGATGGAAACTTCAAATTTCAAATCAACCTCATTTGTTCATAGCTTTTGAAATAAAAAAAATGAGGGCTGTGTTTAATAAATAATTAGCATTTAACACCACAAAATTTGATTATTTTACTCCCACTAACAACAGACAGAAGAAGCTGAGACAGAAAACAGCTTCCTGTGAGGAGGAAGGAAGCTCCACCGTGTCAGCCAGAGTCAGCCTTCAGCCCACAGTCAGTGTGTGATCGCAGCCACAGGCCTGTTGGGACTGTGACTCAGTTTCTAACCACAGGGCTTTAACTCAAATGTCTCCCCAGCGTCAGATTTCAGGGCTTAGATCCCTACAAATAAACCGTAGGCCGCCTGCTGCCGCTGCTGTGTGCGTCTTTCCCTCAGTCATTCACGTCTCTAGGAGGCGGCAGCTGCTAAAGAGCAGAAAGGCTGCAATTATCTGAGCAAAGAGGACAACGCTCAGGGCTGACGGAGGACTGTGTGTGTGTGTGTGTGTGTGTGTGTGTGTGTGTGTGTGTGTGTGTGTGTGTGTGTTTGTGTGTGTCTGGTATTGCAACAGTGGATAATGTAGGGTGACGTACCTGTAAATGAAACTAAGGAATCTTGTTGCCACATTCCAGTCAGCGGACTTTTAGCATTTATATAATAAATTATTATAGGTTATAAGTCAGCTACTAACAAACATGTAAAGTCCTAATGTGTAACAGATCAGTGTTTATCATGTGGATCAGTGTGGTAAACATTTTAAAGAACTGAACCAGCAGATGCCACAAATGCACAAATTAGATTACAGTCAATTCATTTTCCATCAATTGACAGTTTGACACATCCATTGGTGTCTGGACGTCCGTGAGCAAACACACAGACACACCACGACCCACTTCACACAATCCACCAATGTGAAACCAGCATGTGTGGCTTTACTTCACGCTGAACGTCACCTGAAGGCTGCATGTCAGGAGCCAAAGCTTTATCATGTGACTGACAGCAGCTAGTGTAAAACAAATCACAATCCTGTCCCACAGCTGGTGGACCTGACTGCGACGGGTCCTCAGCGTCCATCGCTCCATCCCGGCCAGAACACGGCCAAGGCTCGAACTGACACCACGCACTGCTGTGGCCGCTCTCGGGTGCCTCCGGTGCAGCTCCGGCTGCTGATGAGCAGCTGGGCGGCGAGCGGATGCTGAGGATGCGGATGCTGAGGATGCGGATGCAGGAGGCTGCTCCCTCCAGCACCGCTGACGCGTCCCGCGCCCGTCCGCTCACCTCTCTGCGGTCCTGCAGGCACTCCAGCACCGCCAGGTTGTTGCTCCAGGTGTGTTTGGGGCACAGGCGGGTCAGGTCCTCCCGGCAGGCCTCCTCCTCCGACAGCTTCCAGCCGGTCGCCCTTCGAGGCTGCGACGCCCCGGCGGCGGCGGCAGGTGCATCTCTGGCCGGGGGTTCGGCGGCCCTGAGGACGGGCGGGTTGGGCGGTCCGCTGGCGGGCTTCAAGCCGAGCACGGAACCGGAGCCGGAACCGCAGAGACACACAGACAAGAACAGCAGCAAAAACAGCTGAGAGCGACTGTACGCCGCCATCTTCGCACTACAGCCAAGCAAGTTCTAATGGGATGACGTCACTTCCGGTCAGCGATTTCGCATTAAAGATAAAGACTTGTTCAACGTCCTTTCACTATAAAATATTACAAGGTTTATTAGGTTAAAAGATTAAGATTAAAAGGCATGTAAGGCAAGTATTTATTTCTCATATTTCCCCTATATTATTGTTATTGTTTTAATAATAAGAATAATTTCCTTTATTTTTTTTATTTTAAATTTGAAGCTATACCGAAGAGCATGCTTTTGTTTGAATGTCTTCCATTCCGTCCCCAGGAGGTTGAGCAGCTGAATATTGATGGGAACCAGTACGAGCAACCAATCCTCCCAGTTTAGAGCTGACAGCTGCTGGAAGCCTTTTTCTGCTCCAGCCCACGCTCCGACTACCAGGACCATTCCCCAAGTGTGTTCGCTGATTAATTATTTCATGGTTAGCACATTTAAGCTGTTTGATGTCTCTTTGAAGCGGCAGTCAAATTCTGATGGTCTGAGCAGAGACTCAATGCAGAATTTAGAAAACAAATTTACAGCTGGTTCTTTTTTAACAAACAACTTATCTTTAAGTTTATGTTTTTTAGGAACTAGTTTGATTGAATCCAGAACAAACATTTCTAAATTATGTCTAGGTCTGTACCACTTAGTAATAGGTCAATGCCACTTTTTTATGGTTTACAATCCTGTAGTCTATAATACTGTAAAAGAGCAGGAATGAAACCAGCACTCACATGAAAGGAGACTCAGCTGTTACAGACTACAGCTGAGCTGACTCAGAGGAAATCCTGGAGCAAAAATATTCCTCGAGCTTCGGACACAGCTTTAAATAACTTGATCATGTGTGAGTGAAGGATTCAGATGTTTTGTGATTAATAATAATCTATAAAAGTCCAACCTTTAAAAAAACAGATGTACGTTACATTTTATCTATTGTTTTTAGTTATTCTGTAAATCTCGTAGAAGTTTGTCTCCTGAGTGACTGTGTATCATTTCTGATATTATTTGTCAGACCAGTTCACAAACAAAGTCAAGAATTTTCCATAACTGGACTAGGACTGTGTAAAGGCTTTGTCACACATTGTTTGAAGGGTCGGCCAGAATGAAAATGCCTGAAGTGTCTGCTTCGGCCTCAGCTGCTGCTGTCAGGCCTCCTGTCTGAAGACAACTGCTGCCGTTCCACACACACACAGCTGAAGCAACATCTATAAAGAGACCAGAGAACTGAAGCGTTTCCATTCTTCTTTCTTCCCATCTACCGCCTGCGAGCAGGACTCAGCCGCAGCCAGGATGGCAGAGTAAGTTAAGATCTGAATAACATTCAGTTGATGCCTACAGTACCAACATCCTCTAATTATTTTCCATGTTGTTTAATCTTCTTTAAAGGAAAAAGATGCCATCAAGTCGGAAAAATCATCTCAAGGTAGAAACTGACACTGTCAAATAATTGTACATGTATGAATCCATGACAAACTCAATCTAGTTCTGTTTTTTTAATTTTAATAATCCATTATATGAACTTCAAAGGCTTACTCTTTATTTACTTTATCAGACAGCTAAATGATTTACTTTTATAAATTGTAGGAAGAGTAATAAATTAAAGTTTTGTCTCATCAGGAAGCTGTGATCTGACAAGTTATTTATCTATGGATTTTCTGACTATGCTGTGATTGCTCTCTCTTTCTGTCTCTCTCTCTCTCTCTTTCTGTCTCTATCTCTCTCTCTTCCCCCCCCCCCCCCCCCCCCCCCCCCCCCCCCCCCCCTCTCTGTCTCTCTCAGGCCCTGCTGCTGCAGATCGGTGAGGCAATGCTGGAGGAGGAGTTGCAGGAGGCCCAGAATGAGAAGATGAAGTACATGCAGGATAACTGCCCGACTCTCTCCATCCCAAGCTGCATGCAGGATCTGCAGGTAAACCTCCACGACTTTAAACGATCTCAGCAAATGTTCTGATTTTTTTTTTTTGTCCTTTTTTTCCTTTTTATAGTCCAGTGCTATTCTCATGGGGGCTGTGTCGAGTGTCCTGCTAAGTCTGTTAAAATATAAAAATATATTTAAACTCTGTTGAATTCTCTCGCTTTTTTCAACCAGGAACTTTGTCGGAAACTTCACAAGGAAATTGATTTGGTGGATGAGCAACGATATGACATGGAGAACAAAGTAAAAAAGTCCAGCAAGGAGGTTTGTTAAGTTAATGACGCTGCCTCTGACACTGTCCACAGACATAGTCAAGCGTGGTTGTGGATTCATATGAATCCAACCCTATTATTCATCACTATAGCATATTGTTCTTTACACTCACTCATAATATGAGTAACTGTTCTCTGTCAGATTGACGACCTGAAGATCATGGTTCAAGATCTGAAGGGCAAATTTAAGAAGCCAGTCCTTAAGAAGGTGAGGATGTCAGCTGACGCCATGCTGGCTGCTCTACTGGGCTCCAAACACAAAGTATCCATGGATCTTAGAGCCAACCTGAAACAGGTCAAGAAGGAGGTGAAAGAGGAGGTGAGGCGCCCTGAAATAAAAAGGCAGAGAGCTTTAGCAAACAGAGAATGCGAGAAGACTTTAAAAGATTTATTGTGTTTTCCCAGGAGAAGCAAACAGGTGACTGGAGGAAGAACATCAAGGACAAGGCAGGAATGGATGGGAGGAAGAAGATGTTTGAGACAGAGGCATAAATGACTGTTGTTTTGTGTTTTTATGTGAGCAGCCCTGATCCTGTGTATTATGTGGTTGTTACTGTTAGAAAGGTATTTAAATAAATAAAGCACAAAAGATTTGTGTTTTACTTTATTATATATATATATATATATATATATATATATATATACACAAACTGGTCATATGCAGCATTGCAGCTTCCACAGCTGATCCAGATCGACCATTACAATCAGGTAGAACTAGTGTACAAAGCCTGAGAAAATGTTCAACCACCAAGTCAGGAATAAATTGTTCTATCAGTTCTATAATCCCAAATCTTTTACAGGAAATGCAGACGTGAGATTGATCTAACGCACTTCGTACGTGTGGATGCGTGTGTGTGTTCTTGTACTTGTTACATAGTGAGGACCGGCAACAGAAGCAGTGTTCCACCAAAGTGAGGACGTTTTCAGAACATGGGGACACAACTGGGGACAGGGCTGTTTGAGGGTTAAGATGTGGTTTCCTTTAGTTTTATTTACGCAAGGTTAAATGTGTGATTATAGTTATTTATGATAATTAAGTCAGTGTCCTATATACTGTGTGTGTGTGTGTGTGTGTGTGTGTGTGTGTGTGTGTGTGTGTGTGTGTGTGTGTGTGTGTGTGTGTGTGTGTGTGTGTGTGTGTGCGCGTGCGCATTAGAGATTAAAAGACAGACATCATACTTTACTACTATTACTATTTTTTTAATTAGTTAGCATTAATCTCACTGCAGTACAGAAATCCAGGAAATAAAACATCTCCACTCCACATTATTATCACTATTTGTTGCGCCTTCATAATGATACAATTTTAATAATTACAATAAATATAATACAATCATGAAATATAAACAAATTACTTGATACATAAAATAAACAAATATAATGTGATGATGAATGTCTACATTTTCATGCTGTTAGAAAAAACAGATTTCCACTTTAGAAAGCACAAATATAAGACCACATTTCCTCTTACTGATGCATATTGTTATTATTTAATTTTAAAGATGTTAATATAAAACAAACTCATTTAAGGCTCAAATGTGTAAAAAATACCTAAACACACAAGCAACAATGCAAATCTAATAAAAAACTTATGTTATGTCAGCAAGTCCTAGTTTTCAAACGTGGGCAAAGGTTGGTATTTGAAGCCGGTCATCTTAGATCTGTAGATGACAACCCCACAGATCATACCCACAGCAGCAAGAAGACATCCAGCTCCGAACAGCAGGTTCACATTCAGGTTGGTCACTGCACAAAAGAAGCACAATGTGAACTCATGTTGTCAAACACAGCAGGTGTGTTGTTAAGAAAATCACCTGTGGTATTTCCTACCTGTGTGTCTGCTGAGCTCCACTGATCTCTTGAAGCGCAAAGGACCCTGGGAGATGAAGTGAGCTTCACTCTGGATACCAGCCTCTCTCTTTCTGTGATGGTGAGGCTCCTGGGACCTGATGCATCCTTGTGAGCACCTGGTGTTGTGGTTCCCTGCTTCACACATCAGAACCGAGCAGCTGATGTAAACCTGCAAACAGGATACAAGTATGTAGCATTAACATGTGTGGTGTACGAGCTACCACTGCTGACATTTAATCATTTTCTCAGGTCTACTTCCAGTCTCCTTTCATTACCTGGTTCTGCAGGCCGATGAACTTAAAGGCCTCAAGGCTGAACTTAAATTCTCTCCTGTCACTGGAATAGGTTCGAATAGTTTGGTCCACGTTACACCTGGTGAAAACAGCAGCAACAGAAAAGAAAGCTCATGAAACCTAATCGTGTCTTTTGTGACTAAAGCTTCTTCTCATTCTTACCCATTTTCAATGATGGAGTAGGTCGGCTGAGAGTCCGGGTTGTCATAAGGTGCAGCTCTGCAGGACTCCACAAACAGCTCAGTGTTTTGGGCTGAAGTGTTGGCCTCTATCTCAATAAACATCCTGCTCCCAGTTTCAAACTCCAGCGGATACAAACTTGGATCAATCATTTTCCTGAACCGTTCACTAGAGTAGAACTCAAAGTGGTAGGTGAATGTGCCAAGGCCTTTGTCCCACACGGTGACGGCCGGCCTGTGTGCTTTGAAGCTCAGTGTGATGTTGCCCCGTTTGGGGTACTGACAGTAGAACTTCACCTCCAGATGGTCTTTCCTGGTGACCACATCTCTGACGTTGTCCACCGTGATTATTTCATTCTTGAAAAGGAGGTGTTCTTCATCTTCCTGTAGAATAATATAGTAGTATTTAATGGTAATAACAGCAAAGGCCAAAGTACAATATGAAGTAATGGCTCTTTGTTACCTCGATCTTAGTGCCACAAGCATTGAGGGGAATGACACCAACTATGTGAGTGCGGTTGGAGTGTCTCTGGAGGCTGCACAGGGTGTTGGAGGAGTCGCTGAGCTGCAGATGATCCTCACTTATTCCAGACAAGGACGCTTTCTCAATCTCTACTATCATTGTGGACTCTTTGCAGATGACATTTGTTTTAACTGTAAAATAAGAGTTTTACAATTGCATCACATAGATTCACCAAAGTAAACATAATTATGGGCAACGTTCAATTAGTAAGGATTAGAATAAAGGTCGGCCTTTGACTCACTCTCTCTCTTTTTGACACCCACCAGGACACATCTCATCTGCGACTGATAGACGTGAGACCTGAAAAGCATTGATGAACGTAGGTATAGAAATTAATTCTGAAAATCTAGATGGCAACAATCATCTGACCACCAGCTGATGAACTGTGAATGATTGGTTTTAACATATGCAGAATCAAAAAGCCAAGGTTTACCCGGCCACAGATTCCACAGCAAAGCAGACTGGGTACTGGTCATCAACCTCATCTGGGGTTGGCGTCCACCTTATGATGAACTCATCATGTGTGGTCTTGTGCTTATGGATATTGCGTGGCCCACTAATGATGAGGTTATTTATTCTGCGTGAAAACAAACAAACATCATTCAGAATGTTCCTTTAATTGCTATGGCTGACAATTCTGCTTGAATGATTTTTCTTGGTTCTCCCTTACTCTGAGTTTAAGGCTTTTGCTTTGACTCTGATCTCCAGCTCTCTGCCTACCACTGCTTGGATGACTGCTCCATTCTCTGGTGTAGGGTCCACAAGATCTGGCAAGTAGTCTCCGTCCTCACACGATGGAGCAGGATCGTCCACTGAAGGTAAAAATTTAACATCAGCTTAAGGTCCAAGTTAGATACAATGAAAAATATATGGCTTTGAAGCTTATGAATTGCTTAAAATATATTTTTTTATATTTTGTGTGACCTTGCCATATGCTGTACATAAAAGGATGTGTTAAACCTGCACTCCTAACCTTCATATATTTAAAATACCAGGCATATTTATATACTAGTTATACCTCAGAGACAACACTGCTACACCGCCTAGTGTAATTTGCTGTGGACAGTGTCATTAAAATTGTTGTTACATAAATGACTCACCGAGTACAAAAAAGTGCAAAGGAAGTTTACTGAAAAAGGAAACTGGTGTAGTAGATGTGGTTGGTTTTGTTGTTGTGGTAATAGTTGTGGTTGTTGTGGATGTAGTTGTGGTTGTTGGTTCTTCTGTTGTTGTTGCGGTAGTAGATGTTGTTGTTGGTTCTGTTGTGGTTGTTGTTGATTCTGTTGTAGTTGTGGTTGTTGGGGCTTCTGTTGTGGTTGTTGGGGCTTCTGTTGTGGTTGTTGGGGCTTCTGTTGTGGTTGTTGCTTCTGTTGTAGTTGTGGTTGTTGGGGCTTCTGTTGTGGTTGTTGGGGCTTCTGTTGTGGTTGTTTGGGCTTCTGTTGTGGTTGTTGCCTCTGTTGTAGTTGTGGTTGTTGTTGCTTCTGTTGTAGTTGTGGTTGTTGTTGCTTCAGTTGTACTTGTGGTTGTTGCTTCTGTTGTAGTTGTGGTTGTTGTTGCTTCTGTTGTGGATGTTGCTTCTGTTGTAGTTGTGGTTGTTGGTGCTTCAGTTGTGGTTGTTGCTTCTGTTGTACTTGTGGTTGTTGCTTCGGTTGTAGTTGTGGTTGTTGTTGCTTCTGTTGTGGATGTTGCTTCGATTGTAGTTGTATTTGTTGTTGCTTCTGTTGTACTTGTGGTTGTTGCTTCTGTTGTACTTGTAGTTGTTGATGCTTCTGTTGTGGATGTTGCTTCTGTTGTAGTTGTGGTTGTTGGTGCTTCAGTTGTGGTTGTTGCTTCTGTTGTAGTTGTGGTTGTTGGTGCTTCACTTGTGGTTGTTGCTTCTGTTGTAGTTGTGGTTGTTGGTGCTTCAGTTGTGGTTGTTGCTTCTGCTGTGGTTGTGGTTGTTGGTGCTTCAGTTGTGGTTGTTGGTTCTGTTGTAGTTGTGGTTGTTGGTTCCGTTGTAGTTGTGGTTGTTGGTGCTTCAGTTGTGGTTGTTGGTTCCGTTGTAGCTGTGGTTGTTGGTTCCGTTGTAGTTGTGGTTGTGGTTGTTGGTGCTTCTGTTGTGGTTGTTGGTGCTTCTGTTGTGGTTGTTGGTGCTTCTGTTGTGGTTGTGGTTGTTGGTGCTTCTGTTGTAGTAGTGGTTGTTGGTGCTTCTGTTGTAGTAGTGGTTGTTGGTGCTTCCGTTGTAGTCGTGGTTGTTGGTGCTTCCGTTGTAGTTGTTGGTGTTTCTGTTGTGGTTGTTGGTGCTTCCGTTGTAGTTGTGGTTGTTGGTGCTTCCGTTGTGGTTGTTGGTGCTTCCGTTGTGGTTGTTGTGTCTGTTGTAGTTGTTGTTGTTGTTGGTGCTTCTGTTGTGGTTGTTGTGTCTGTTGTAGTTGTAGTTGTTGGTGCTTCTGTTGTAGTCGTGGTTGTTGGTGCTTCTGTTGTAGTTGTGGTTGTTGGTGCTTCTGTTGTAGTCGTGGTTGTTGGTGCTTCTGTTGTAGTCGTGGTTGTTGGTGCTTCTGTTGTAGTCGTGGTTGTTGGTGCTTTTGTTGTAGTTGTGGTGTTTGGTGCTTCTGTTGTTGTTGTAGTTGTAGTTGTTGGTATTGTTATGGTAGTAGTTGTAGTTGGTGTTGTGGTAGTAGTCATTGTTGGTGTTGTGGTAGTTGTTGTGGTAGTTGTTGGTCTTGTTGTGGTAGTTGTTGGTGTTGTTGTGGTAGTTGTTGCTGTTGTTGTGATAGTAGTTGTAGTTGGTGTTGTTTTGGTAGTTGTATCAGTTTTTGTTCTTGTTGGGGTAGGAGTTGTAATGGTCTGTGTTGTTTTTTTGATAGTAGTTGGTGTTCTTGTTGTGGTAGATGGGGTTGCAGTTGTGGCTGCCTGGGAAGATTGTTGTGTTGGGGCGTTTCTCTTTTTTCTTATGGTCAGTGGATCCCTGATCGACTGGGATCCATCTAAATAGGTCAAAGTGGTCTGTTGTTTTGGGAAATCCACCACCACCAGCTCAAATTCATTTTCTCGTCTGGTGCTGTTGATGTAGTGATAGTCTAATGTGCAAGAGTCCTATAATCATTAAGTAGTTACAGTGAGTGACACATGGGATCAGACAATAAATGAACAGTAGAAAAGATGTGTCAACCAACCTGATCTAAGGTGAAGCCTGGATGACGGCCATCCTCTCCGTGTTGGACATACCTGCATCGAACCCTGTCACCATCAGGATCAGAGGAAATCAGACGGTACCTCCGTGGGCAGTTCTGAGGAACTCTGGAAAGACAGCATCATCATTCATCACATTATAAAAAAAGAAATTTACAACTGTTCATGCAGATTTGTTCCAAAGTATTTTTTGCCTTTTAATTTTCAGGCTGTCAGGGGACGTTCGTCCAGAGGTGAGGTAAAGTATCAGACTTACCGAAGCAGAGGCAGAACGGCAACTTTTGGTGAGGTGTTTGGTTGATTGGTGTCAGATCTTGTCCCCAGATCCACGTGTGTCAGTAGACTCCAGGGATCATGGGATCCAGATGATGAGCTCCAACAGCAGCCAGACGCCCTGATGGTTGTGTGGGAAGAACAATCTCAAAGTACAGTTGCCAACAACCTCAACTTTCATCACAACAAACGGTTTATTAACAACATCATGCTACAAAACCAAATGCCGCTTCAGCACGAACAAGGTTAAATGAATGAGTTGAACATACCTCAGCTGGAAAGGTTGATCCCCCACGGTGGTTGTGGTGACAGTTTCAGTTTCACACCACTCACTGCCGTTTTCTGGAGCTTTCGCGCTCCTGTCGATTACACCTCTCTGAGGTGTGGAGGTAGAGCCACAGTTTCCCTCAGAACAACTCCAGCTGAGGGACTGACAGCTGCTGAAGGTGGCCCTGCTGCGAAAGCTCACCTACAGTGAAAATACAGACGTTACATCACTCCACAAAGTTCTAAGAACGTTCCTGATCTTTTTGAAAATAATGTTGTATATGAAAGTTGCAGGTCTTACAATAACTGATCCGTCAGCGGTTTTTCCTTTGTAGGTGAAAATCGAGCTTTCCCCAAAGAAATTCTGTGCAGACACCATCGAGACCAGGAGCAGCTGAAGCAGAAGCACCAGTGTGGAAGCCATGATGCCAGACGTCTCTGTCTGTGTCTCTGATGTTCACATCCACCTGCAACATCCTTATATAGTATCAACCTGTTTGTCAGCTGACACCAATCAGGTTGTACTGCGTAATAATGAACATGATGCTCAGAAAAGTAGGACAGCTAAACTGGTTTTATGGGGTCAAGAAATGTTTCCTTATTAAAAAGCTACAATAGCACTAATGATCTTACACGTAACAAAGGTGACACAATAGTTAAGTTAGTCAAACCAAGTCATTAAGATTAATTATATAATTTAAGGAAGTAGACATGAGATGAAAGCAGCATTTCATAACAAAATGATCAGTGTAATAATAAATAATGTTGAAGGTCTAATGAAACTGTTGTGCTTGCGTTTGAGTTCAGGGCTTCTCATGAGCAAAATCACAGATGGTTTATTGAATTAGATTTTGCCCTGTTTTTCCTCAGAGCTACTTCTTAAACTTCCAAACACAGAACACAAAGCGGAAGCTTAAGGCGGTTTGCTTTTACGCTGTTGCAGCTTTCAGATTTCTGACCTTATATGTATGTCCCCTGAGCTTATATATATGACCTCTACCCATATGTGGAGGTCAGAAGTCAGACCTCTTCAGATCAAACAGGTCTCACAGTGATGTTTAGCTGTGATGTTGCTGGATTCACTGTAAGGAAGTACAGCAGAAAACAGTTTTCCCCTGAAATCAGATTGTGTTTTACAGTAGATGCACTCACAGTATTGATATTGGACTCTCTTGTGTGTAGTGACCCTGAGGGTTTTCAATGTTCACCTTCTCCTAAAAGCCTGTTCAGCTGGGAATGACCTTTGCTGCCTCCAACCAACTTTTCTCTGATAATGAAAGTATGTTGATGGGTAGGGAAACAAAAGCAAGATGCCTTGACTCAGAATTCACCTGGATGACCAACAACCACGACTTCTGGATGAGAAGAGCCTTTTAAGACATAACTTTAGACAACTTTCATGTCCAGAGCAGCTGCACCCAGCAACATCTGAAACCCCAAATTACCCAAAGTACCTCACTGCAGAAGGTCTGGTAGTAGGCTAGAAAATCACAAGGTATTTTAAGTGACAGCTGAAAGGCAGTAATGGAAGAATGTCACTGTGACAACAATGCAAGTAGAGCAAAGTGCACATACTCAACAGATACCTCCCTAATCAGTCAAGAAGGGTGTAGTATGGCACGTAGCCCATTCAGGTCAATGAAGCAGGTCAAGCACCTGCTTCATTGGTTCACGGTGGTGCTGTGGGTAGCACCGTCGCCTCACAGCAAGAAGGTTCTGGGTTTGATTCCCGGAGGCGGCCCTGGTGCCTTTCTGTGTGGAGTTTGCACGTTCTCCCTGTGTTTGCGTGGGTTCTCTCCGGGTTCTCTGGCTTCCCCTATTGCCCGTAGGTGTGATTGTGTGTGTGTGCGTGGTTGTCTGTCTCTGTGTAGCCCTGTGATGAACTGGCGACCTGTCGGGGTGTACCCTGCCTCTCGCCCATAGCCAGCTGGGTTAGGCTCCAGCACCCCCGCGACCCCGCATATTGGAATAAGCGGCTTGGAAAATGGATGGATGGATATTATAATATTACTATATTATGAGCTTTATTTCATTAAACTACTGTACTACTGTAGTTCTTTGTTAATGTGACTTTTTGTTTTAATGTGTCACTGGTGAAGTGAACCTGTCCTGTTTGCTTTTTGAGAAACTAGTATTAGGTCTTTATGAGGATGATTTTGCATCTCAAACTTTGGTTGTCTGATTAAAGTCTGATGTACCCTGTAACATACTGACACTCAATGAATGACAACAGGCCACAGCCACATTCTGGATGGTAACCTTTTAAGCATTTCTTTCTAAAAAGTTCAATCTCAAATAATCTATGTAACTATTTGAGATGTTCTATGTCACAAACCTAATAATTTTATTTTTCCTTGTTGTTCAAATCATTACATTTAGTACTAACCTCAATAAAGAACAGAAGGTGTGATTCAGATGGATCACTGCCAAAAAGTAATTCAACTAATTAGTTCCTGAGAAAACGCTACTTATCTTCATGCTTATCTAAATTCTTGCTTGTCATGTTGGAGAAAACATTTACGTACGCAATTGATACAGCTTGTGCTCATGTGCAGTAAGGCAGCTGTGGAATTGAGAAGTGAACAATATAACATGTTATTATGTTTAATTAAACACAGGTGAGCAAGTCACGAAGGTGAAAGTTGCCAATTTTTTTCTCCTACTACCACCTTAGCTACAATAATTCAAAATTAATATTGAAATAAAAACAACTGTACTTTTTCACATTTAGAGATTTAGTACAATGAATTATTAAATGAGAATTTATGAATTATTATCATGCCACTGAGCTGCAGAATCCTATAAAGCCTGGATAGTTATGGGACTTCTGTGGCAGTTGATAGGTGCTGTAGGTGGTTCATATATGTCATTAGTAGCAGGACACTATGAATGCATGTGATCCATCCTGAGTACTTGAAGTCTCTGGATGACGTAGACGTCTACTGCATTGAGTAGAGTCTGGGAGCGGGGCCACTGGACTGGATGATGGGACTGGACACAGGCAGGATGGTTGGATCCGCAGCTGCCCATCACAGTCACATAGCTCTGAGTCTGACGATACCTGTAGGTGAGGACAGAATGTGAGAGAGAGAGAGAGAGAGAGAGAGAGAGAGAGAGAGAGAGAGAGAGAGAGAGAGAGAGAGAGAGAGAGAGCAGGGGAGAAGCACAACTACTAGAGAGAAAGAGACAAGGTTAGTTAAACATAAATCATAGATCATCAATGATGGGAGGTTATTGGATAAAAGAGGTAGAAGGAAACAGAGGAGCTCAGTGTATAAATTAAGCCCACAAGCAGTCTAAGCCTTTTGTAGATTAACTAAGAGATGGTTCCTGTGATTAACAATGATTGCCAGTGACCTGAACCATCTCTACCTATAAGCTTTATCAAAAAAAGCTGGTAGCTAAAAGCTCTGCCTCCCGTTCTGCATTTAAAGACTCTAGGAACTAAGATGCACAGCACAGGAGGCAGACAGGTAAAATGAAAGGTTTAATACACATTCGTAGTCCAGATACGGGTGAAGGTTCGATACACAAAGAGCAAGATGGCAACAGCACCAAAAGGAGCGGTCAAAGACGTCACGAGGCAGGCAGGTTGGTAACAGAGAGTCAAGGTAAAGCTACGGTACAGACATGGATGATCTAAACGACTTCAAAAAACAGGGCAAGACTGAACTAGTAATACTGGAATGAGGTACAGGACCCACCGATCTGGCAAGGAGTTAAGGCAAGCAGTACTTGCCAAGTACTGAAGGTTAAATACATGAACATGATTAGCAGATGAGTAAGAGCTAGCTGTCATGTGACCAGTGTCACGGTTCAAGGTGAAGGACCCACACGCACAGCTTGCATGAACTCTGGTAGGTGAGGGTTTAATTCAGTCTCGTGGTCAGGCAGGCAAACGTCGGTACACAACAGTAAATCCCAATACAGGCCAACAAGGACTGGGCAAGGACTGGGCAAAACAAGGTCAGGACAGGCAAGAACAGAACCGGTAGGACTTACTGAAATGCTGACTGATGTAAATACGGTAACAGAACAGACAATCTGGCAAAGTAAGATGGTGAGTGCAGGAGTATACAGTAGGTAACCAACTAATGACTGATTGAATGCAGCTGGTGAAATCACATGACTGGAAAGTAAAATGGGAGAAAACTAGAGCAGACCAGGAACTAAACAGGAAGTAAACCAAAATAAAGCAGGAAATACACAGACATGATAATGATACTGGATCCATGACAACCAGGACAACCGGATGTGACTACAATAAAACAGGAAATGGATAATACAGACTTGTGATATGACAGGAACTACAAGTAGCCCAGCGCTCTGAGAATGAGGCGTTCTGCTGGGAGCATAAGGAACTATGAGGTTGTTAAGATAAGAAGGAGCTTTATCATTAAGTACTTTGTAGGTGAGTAGGAGAATTTTAAAATCTATCCTACATTTTACAGACAGCCAGTGCAGAGAAGCTAATCGAGGAGAAATGTGATCTCTCTTTCTAAGTCTAAGTTATAGTAGTCCAGCCTAGAGGTAACAAATGCATGGATCAGTTTCTCTGCAGAGAGGATGCTTCTAATTTTAGCTATATTCCTACTTTCATGGTTAGCTCACGTTACCGGTGTCTACCCGCCAGCTTTCATACCGTGTCTGGATCTTGTTTTTGACCATGTCTTACCTGCTCCCTATTGGTGCTGTTTTGGACTCTGCGTAGTGATTTTAAACCAAGCCTGGAGATTGACTGATTTGCATGCCCCTTGTCTGTACCGTTGCTTTCATCCAAGTTTACCTGTGTTCCGACCTCTGCCTGTCTGACCATGGATTTTGCATTAAATCGCCACAACTGAGAACTGTCTGCTGTGTTTGTGGGTCCTTCACCTTGCTGTTCCTGATCGATCGTGACAACTGGAGGCTAAATAGGAGTGCTAATGACAGATGCAAATAAACAGAAATGAATACAAAATAAAACAGGAAGTGGTGACTGAATGAGCAAAGACTTGGATCTAGTGGTAAAAACTGTATGCACATGTGTCAACCTGCGGTCCTCCAGGGCCAGTGTCTCTGCTGGTTTCCTAGTTCTCTCTGCTGATTCCCATGAACATGTGTGTCAGTTGGTTTATCCAGCTGTTGACTGACTGAACACAGATGATCTAGGTAATAGGAGCTGTGGCAGCAAGACGTGAAAAATCAGAAAGAGAGTGACCCCAATTTGACAGCTGTAAAAGATGATGAGTGTGTATATGAAAGAAAATATTATTTTATTAAGTTTAATGCATTCTGAGAAATAACAAATCCTTTTCTTTTGTGATAATTATAAAACAACATACACCTCTATAAATACAATATATAATACACGCACTGTAGGCAAGGTCATAATTTTAAGTCACCTGAATATATACAACACAAGTAAACGTGACACAGAACTCCACAAAAGTAGACTAAAAACAATCGTGGACATTTCTAGCTGGTCATCATTTTAATTTTGTTATATTAGCTGAAAAATCACTTTAATCTTTAATCCTTTTAATTATGTTAGTAAGACTTCTTTACTTAAATCTTTAAAAGATTCATTGGCAAATTTCGAAAAGCAAAAGTAGTCAAAAAGATTTGTGATTATTACAACATTTTTATGCTGCACTGCTGTCCTGGTTTCAATCAAATGTGGGCAAAGGTTGGTATTTGAAGCCGGTCATCTTAGATCTGTAGATGACAACCCCACAGATCATACCCACAGCAGCAAGAAGACATCCAGCTACTAACAGCAGGTTCACAATCAGGTTGGTCACTGCACAAAAGAAGCACAACGTGAACTCATGTTGTCAAACACAGCAGGTGTGTTGTTAAGAAAATCACCTGTGGTGTTTCCTACCTGTGTGTCTGCTGAGCTCCACTGATCTCTTGAAGCGCAAAGGACCCTGGGAGATGAAGTGAGCTTCACTTTGGATACCAGCCTCTCTCTTTCTGTGATGGTGCGGCTCCTGGGACCTGATGCATCCTTGTGAACACCTGGTGTTGTGGTTCCCCGCTTCACACATCAGAACCGAGCAGCTGATATAAACCTGCAAACAGGATACAAGTATGTAGCATTAACATGTGTGGTGTACGAGCTACCACTGCTGACATTTAGTCATTTTCTCAGGTCTACTTTCAGTCTCCTTTCATCACCTGGTTCTGCAGGCCGATGAACTTAAAGGCCTCGATGCTGAACTTAAATTCTCTCCTGTCACTGGGATAGGTTCGAATAGTTTGGTCCACGTTACACCTGGTGAAAACAGCAGCAACAGAAAAGAAAGCTCATGAAACCTAATCGTGTCTTTTGTGACTAAAGCTTCTTCTCATTCTTACCCATTTTCAATGATGGAGTAGGTCGGCTGAGAGTCCGGGTTGTCATAAGGTGCAGCTCTGCAGGACTCCACAAACAGCTCAGTGTTTTGGGCTGAAGTGTTGGCCTCTATCTCAATAAACATCCTGCTCCCAGTTTCAAACTCCAGCGGATACAAACTTGGATCAATCATTTTCCTGAACCGTTCACTAGAGTAGAACTCAAAGTGGTAGGTGAATGTGCCAAGGCCTTTGTCCCACACGGTGACGGCCGGCCTGTGTGCTGTGAAGCTCAGTGTGATGTTGCCCCGTTTGGGGTACTGACAGTAGAACTTCACCTCCAGATGGTCTTTCCTGGTGACCACATCTCTGACGTTGTCCACCGTGATAATTTCATTCTTGAAAAGGAGGTGTTCTTCATCTTCCTGTAGAATAATATAGTAGTATTTAATGGTAATAACAGCAAAGGCCAAAGTACAATATGAAGTAATGGCTCCTTGTTACCTCGATCTTAGTGCCACAAGCATTGAGGGGAATGACACCAACTATGTGAGTGCGGTTGGAGTGTCTCTGGAGGCTGCACAGGGTGTTGGAGGAGTCGCTGAGCTGCAGATGATCCTCACTTATTCCAGACAAGGAAGCTTTATCAATCTCTACTATCATTGTGGACTCTTTGCAGATGACATTGGTTTTAACTGAGAAATAAGAGTTTTACCATTGTATCACATAAATTCACCAAAGTAAACATAATTACAGACAAAGTTTAATTAGCAAATGTTAGAATGAAGGTCGGCCTTTGACTCACTCTCTCTCTTTTTGACACCCACCAGGACACATCTCATCTCCGACTGATAGACGTGAGACCTGAAAAGCATTGATGAACGTAGGTATAGAAAAATAATTCTGAAAATCCAGATGGCAACAATCATCTGACCTGATGATCTGTTAATTAATTCACTGCTTAACACATGCAGAGTCAGAAAGCCAAAGTTTACCCGGCCACAGATTCCACAGCAAAGCAGACTGGGTACTGGTCATCAACCTCATCTGGGGTTGGCGTCCACCTTATGATGAACTCATGTGTGGTCTTGTGCTTATGGATATTGCGTGGCCCACTAATGATGAGGTTATTTATTCTGCGTGAAAACAAACAAACATCATTCAGAATGTTCCTTTAATGCTATGGCTGACACTTTTGCTTGGATGATTTTCCTTTGTTCTTGCTTACTCTGAGTTTAAGGCTCTTGCTTTGACTCTGACCTCCAGCTCTCTGCCTACCACTGCTTGGATGACTGCTCCATTCTCAGGTGTAGGGTCCACAAGTTCTGGCAAGTAGTCTCCATCCTCACACGATGGAGCAGGATCGTCCACTGAAGTTAAAAATTTTAACATCAGCTTAAGTTTTACACTAAATCAGAAATATATTGCTTCAAATCTTTTTTTTTTTTTCTTACAATATTCTAACCTTTCTGTCTGTGGAAAAACAAATTTAGATGACTTGGTAACCTGAATAATAGTTTGACATATACTATACATAAAAGATCTGTCAAACCTGCACTCCTGACCTGACATATTTATATAGTAGTAATACTTCAGAGACACTGCAACATTACTGTACATAGTTTGATTTGATGTGGACAATGTCATTCAAATTGTTGTTATATAAATGGCTCACCAAGTACAAAGAAGTGCAAAGGCAGTTTACTGAAACTGCTGGTTGGTTTTTCTCTCGAGGTAGTTTGTGCTGTTGTGGTAGTAGTTGTGGTTGTTGGTGCTTCTGTTGTAGTTGTTGGTGCTTCTGTTGTAGTTGTTGGTGCTTCTGTTGTAATTACCATTGGGGCGTTTCTCTTTTTCCTCAGGCTCAGTGGATACTTGACTGACTGGGATCCATCTAAATAGGTCAAAGTGATCTGTTGTTTTGGGAAATCCTCCACCACCAGCTTAAATTCTTTTTCTTGTCTGGTGCTGTTGACGTAGTGATAGTCTAATGTGCAGGAGTCCTACAAACATGTAGTAGTTACAGTGAGTGACATGCAGCATCAGACAATAAATGAACAGTAGAAAGGATGTGTCAACCAACCTGATCTAAGGTGAAGCCTGGATGACGGCCGTCCTCTCCGTGTTGGACATACCTGCATCGAACCCTGTCACCGTCAGGATCAGAGGAAATCAGACGGTACCTCCGTGGGCAGTTCTGAGGAACTCTGGAAAGACAGCATCATCATTCATCACATTATAAAAAAAGGAAATTTAGAACTATTCATGTAGACTTGTTCCAAAGGCTTTTTTTTTGCCTTTGACTTTCAGGCTGTCAGGGGACGTTCGTCCAGAGGTAAGGTAAAATATCAGACTTACCGAAGCAGAGGCAGAACGGCAACTTTTGGTGAGGTGTTTGGTTGATTGGTGTCAGATCTTGTCCCCAGATCCACGTGTGTCAGTAGACTCCAGGGATCATGGGATCCAGATGATGAGCTCCAACAGCAGCCAGACGCCCTGGTGGTTGTGTGGGAAGAACAATCTCAAAGTACAGTTGTCAACAACCTCAACTTTCATCACAACAAACGCTTTATTAACAACATCATGCTACAAAACCAAATGCTGCTTCAGCAGGAACAAGGTTAAATGAATGAGTTGAACATACCTCAGCTGGAAAGGTTGATCCCTCACGGTGGTTGTGGTGACAGTTTCAGTTTCACACCACTCACTGCCGTTTTGTGGAGCTTTCGCGCTCCTGTCGATTATTCCTCTCTGAGGTGTGAAGGTAGAGCCACAGTTTCCCTCAGAACAACTCCAGCTGAGGGACTGACAGCTGCTGAAGGTGGCCCTGCTGCGAAAGCTCACCTACAGTGTGTAAATACAGACGTTACATCACTCCACAAAGTTCTAAGAATGTTCCTGATCTCTTTGAAGATAATGTTGTATATGAAAGTTGCAGGTCTTACAATAACTGATCCGTCAGCGGTTTTTCCTTTGTAGGTGAAAATCGAGCTTCCCCCAAAGAAATTCTGTGCAGACGCTTTCGAGACCAGGAGCAGCTGAAGCAGCAGCACCAGTGTGGAAGCCATGATGCCAGACGTCTCTGTCTGTGTCTCTGATGTTCACATCCACCTGCAACATCCTTATATACTATCAACCTGTTTGTCCGCTGACACCAATCAGGTTATACTGCGTAATAATGAACATGATGCTCAGAAAAGTAGGACAGCTAAACTGGTTTTAGGAAAAATTGGGTCAAGAAATCTTGCTTCCTTATCAATGAGCAGCAATATCACAACGAGCACTAATGAAAATAAATGTGACCAAGATTATGATTACTCACATGCAATTATTAGGATTACTTACATAAGACAGACATGAGCATCTCATACCACAGTGATTTCATTTCATGTTGAATTTATTATTAAACTTTCTGTGTGTTTGCACTTCAGTCCCGGGCTGCTTGTCAGTCTAACGATGTATCACAGTGGGACTCAGTCACTACAAGTAGACTCACTATTTAGTGTCTGGAAGATTGTTGGACCAGTGACGGACATGTTTTACTCTCATTGTTGCCGTGGATGTTCACATTCCCAAAATCATTCTGATGAATGTGTGATTTTTCTAAAGGCAGCGTGATCAAGTGTAGGTTACGTGTTGAGGAACCTCCGACCTATAGACAATCTGACCTGGATGACTAAGACCCTTAGCTTTCGTTTTTGTGCCTTTCCTTTGTGAGGCAACACCCCATTTCTGCAAATTGTTTTTTTGAGACCAAGCTGCTAGTTTTTATTGCTTCCAAACCACAAAGCATCTTATGTGACATCTGAAAGGCAGGTCATGTCAAAATGACATGTTTCTTAATTAAAGAAAACTGTGTATCGTGTTGCTGCAGCCTTCCAATTACTTCATCCCTCACAGCAAGTCGGAATTCCAATAATTGGACATTCTCACCATTCAGGCTTTGTCACAAACTGTAAAGAAGCAGGTCAATGAAACGTGATGTTCCTTTGCAAGTGGAGCAACTGTGGAACTTGTAAATGAAAATAAACATAATAAAAGGGATGTGTAAATTTAAAGACAGTATTTAAATAATCTGAAGGAAGTTTGCAGATATAATATCAATGATCCTTTTAGAGTCAACTAATAGACTTGCACCAGTGCGGAGTGAGGATGAGCTGCTACTGACGCTTACTGTATTTGTACTAAATGATATGTAGCTGCGTCATACACTCATTGGTTTCAACCTACAGTATGTGTCCTGTTCAGAGTTGGTCGGGTTTCAGCCACATCTCTGAGAACTGAACACCTTGTACTTCTTGACACTCCGGGTAGGTGGTGTTGTAAAAAATAGCTGCGCTGCAGGATGATGGGTTCCAGCTAGCTTCATGTTTGACTCTTCTCTAATCTTTGGCAGTTTCTTTTCTCGTGACCCTGTTGACAACAGTATTTGCTACAAAATGTTTGGTGGTTCTGTGATCACGCCCCAATATGTTGGATATTTCAAGACCACTGCAACCCTGTAAAAGACTATTTACAGTTCTTGACTTTTCAGAGTCAGTTAAATCTCTTTTTGACCTATTATTTCTCAGGAAAAGAATGTCTCTCCCTCGTCAGATGAATATATATCACCTCATATGTTAGAATGCCTTTATTAGTCCCACAGCGGGGAAATTCCCATCAGCAGCCAGGTTACCCGGCGCTAGAATATTCATCAAATCTAATAAGCATTCAAGTTTATACAGCTTGGAGTTGAAAATTATGGATAAAATGATGATATGGTCAAAATAATGAATTGCCTAGTAGTCATGTACACTGTATACTGTACGTAGCAACGTGATGATCCAATATGAATAGAAAGTGTGAGTCATTTGGGTCACAGCCAGTTCTTTAATAAAGTGAAACTCATTTGACTAAAGACAACCCTACTTATGTTCCTGTTTATCTGAATTGTTTCTGGCCTGTCAGGTTGTTTTGGAGAAGCAGCTCATTATGAAGTAAAGCAGCTCTGGAATTGAGAGGTGAACCACGTAATGTATCATTAGATTTTAATTAAACTCAGGCGAGTAGGTCACACACTATAATTATCACCTTGGCTACAGTTCAGAGATTAACACAGAAAGAAAAACAATGGAAGTTTCCAGTTTTTTTTATTTTGATTTTTCTTTTATTCACATTTGAGATTTAGATGTTGATAAATTATATGAATGTATAATTTCTGCAGCTTGACCTCTCCTCGTGGATATTTTATTTTGCAAAGTTTAACTCTGTTACTTGATTGCTTTGATTTTTACCTACGTGTTTCTCTCTCAAATTTATTCCCTCTGTAGTTTTCAGTCTCCCATCAGATCGTCCATTTCATGTTTGTCTCATGCCGTTGCATGTCCTCTTTTGTGGTTACACTAACCCCAGACATCTTGTGTAAGTCTAATGCTTACAGTATGTCACATTATTATCTTTGCCTAATGATGTGTTTGAAATCATTCTTTGACTTTGTGCTCTGAGTCATGTCAGGTCACACCTAGTGTTTCCTGGAGTATCATGTTATCAACATTAATGTCAAGTAATTTTCTTGTCAAGTTCTGAACTTCATGGATAATTGATCTGTTGTCTTAGCTGTTTTGCCTTGAATCACAGAGTGAAAATCGTTCTTGGACTTTGACACCATGTGCTCAAGAAAATCTTTGGTACCATGATGCCTTACGGCCATTCAAGTCATTTTCATTTATAAAGCACTTTATATTTGAAACAAATCTCAAAGTGCTACAGTTTAGTTTGATCTGAAAGCTCTGATAAATAAATAAGTTTTAAGAGCAGATTTACTGTAAAAGCGTTTACAGTCTGTTCCATTTTTAAGTGCTCTGGGAGATTGTACCGCTGTCGCTGCTGAGCAGAAACCATGATCTCCCATAGACTGTTCTTTGAGGAAAAGGGGGCATCGCCATACTGTAAATGCACTGATGGGTAACCAATCATTTCAGCCAGTGGAGCAATTTAAAAGTGGGTGTAATTCGATTGTATTTATGTGCCATCACATCCTAGTTCCTCATCAGGATCCTAGTTTTGAAGAGTTTTCCCACTAGTCCCGATGAGGAATGTGTTGCAGGAAACCAGCCTGGAGGAGACAAGCGCATGGACTAACTCTGCATCTGCAGCAGTGAGTACAGTGAGTACAGTGTTCCTAAGGTGAAAAAAGGACATTTTTAACAGATGTTTGATGTGAGCGTCATACTGTACGTCAAGTGAGAGTCAGTTTTAACCTTATTGATTTTATCTGTATAATCTGGTAATTGACCATACTAATTAAAACCCTTTATTGTTGCCTAGTTTCATGCCTTCGCCTGTTAATTCCTGCAGTGCCTCACCTCTATTGCATATTTGAATTGGTGTAATAAGGGTTCTTAAAAACAAGTTCTGTCAAACAATTCTTTGGGACCCACCACATATGAGCAAACCCTCATAGAATGATGTTCAATGAGGATGTATGTAACTGAAAAAATCCTATAGAGCCTGGTGAGATTGTGGGACTCCTCAGGCAGGTGAGGAACTGGCAGGAAGTTAAAAACTCAGGCCTGGGAGGAGTTAGTGGATGATTGCACCCTCAGCCTCAGGAGATTCTGGCAAAGCATTTAAAGACTCAGGAAGAAGATGCTGTCCTTGACCAGAACTGATTATAGTGGATGGGTGTGCTGTTGCCCTCAACGAGGCATGTTCCGAAACCGTGGAAAGACAGTTCAGACTTTACCTCAATACCACTGAAACCCCTTCTATTGAGGAAGCTTAGGCATTCATGGAGGTGGTTCATGGTTGGAGGACACAATTGTTTTGACTATATGTAAATAATTTCTCAGTCTCTAGAAATACATGATCATTTGTCTTTTTTAAACTGGCACATTAATGCAAACATGTTTAGCATCAAGGGTAAGCATGCCTCCTGTTTTGATTTAAAAAAGCAAAAAAAACAAACAAAAAAAAAAAACTGACCATGTACACAGTTTCATTAGATTTGCGTGACTCCATTTTAAATTATATTTCTCTTTATAATTACTTGATTAATGTCAATATAAACATGCGTATACATGGAATAATGAAATGCAGTAGGATTAGGATTGCAACTACCACCCAGTAACGCCAGATGGTCAACATTTCCATTCTTGTACTATAAGCCTGTTTCTAGTGTACAGGTAGGAAGCTTTTCTTACCAATTTACACTGTTTGAAACGAAAAATCAAGGCAATTTACATAGTTTATTATATTTCTTTTATTGTCATGCTGCATTGCTTTCCTAGTTTTCAAACGTTGGCAAAGGTTGGTATTTGAAGCCAGTCATCTTAGATCTGTAGATGATAACCCCACAGATCATACCCACAGCAGCAAGGAGACATCCAGCTACGAAAAGCAGGTTCACAATCAGGTTGGTCACTGCACAAAAGAAGCACAACGTGAACTCATGTTGTCAAACACAGCAGGTGTGTTGTTAAGAAAATCACCTGTGGTATTTCCTACCTGTGTGTCTGCTGAGCTCCACTGATCTCTTGAAGCGCAAAGGACCCTGGGAGATGAAGTGAGCTTCACTCTGGATACCAGCCTCTCTCTTTCTGTGATGGTGCGGCTCCTGGGACCTGATGCATCCTTGTGAACACCTTGTGTTGTGGTTCCCCGCTTCACACATCAGAACCGAGCAGCTGATGTAAACCTGCAAACAGGATACAAGTATGTAGCATTAACATGTGTGGTGTACGAGCTACCACTGCTGACATTTAGTCATTTTCTCAGGTCTACTTTCAGTCTCCTTTCATCACCTGGTTCTGCAGGCCGATGAACTTAAAGGCCTCGACGCTGAACTTGAATTCTCTCCTGTCACTGGGATAGGTTCGAATAGTTTGGTCCACGTTACACCTGGTGAAAACAGCAGCAACAGAAAAGAAAGCTCATGAAACCTAATCGTGTCTTTTGTGACTAAAGCTTCTTCTCATTCTTACCCATTTTCAATGATGGAGTAGGTCGGCTGAGAGTCCGGGTTGTCATAAGGTGCAGCTCTGCAGGACTCCACAAACAGCTCAGTGTTTTGGGCTGAAGTGTTGGCCTCTATCTCAATAAACATCCTGCTCCCAGTTTCAAACTCCAGCGGATACAAATTTGGAGCAATCATTTTCCTGAACCGTTCACTAGAGTAGAACTCAAAGTGGTAGGTGAATGTGCCAAGGCCTTTGTCCCACACTGTGACGGCCGGCCTGTGAGCTGTGAAGCTCAATGTACTGATGCTCCATTTGGGGTACTGACAGTAGAACTTCACCTCCAGATGGTCTTTCCTGGTGACCACATCTCTGACGTTGTCCACGTTTATAATCTCATTTTTGAAATTGATGTTTTCTTCATCTTCCTGCAGAATAAAATAAAATATTTAGAATGGTAATAACAGCAAAGGCCAAAGTACAATATGAAGTAATGGCTCCTTGTTACCTCGATCTTAGTGCCACAAGCATTGAGGGGAATGACACCAACTATGTGAGTGCGGTTGGAGTGTCTCTGGAGGCTGCACAGG